>NW_009952365.1:105403-193647 GCF_000747805.2 Chaetura pelagica | reverse complement strand
TTCCTGCTTTGTCACCCAAGTGGTTCTTTCAGTAACTAATAAACTGGCACTCAACAGATTACCAATCTTTTCAAAATATAATCTCGTGAGTTTTCTATTTAAAAACTCTAATGAGAAATGTAATAAGCAGCGAGATAACAGTTCAGTTTTCCCTTTGATTTAATTTTTGTTTCAGTCCTATTTTGCATTGTATAAATATATATTGTAATAAGAATTTAAAAAAATTCTAATGACATCTTTAAACATCTCATCATTTAAAATTCATTACTACATTTGTTTCATTTTAAATGTTATTTGAGAGTTTTTCAGCATACTTGGCAGATTAGATATAGCAGCAGGGACAAACTGCAGCCATCCATAGGAGAATATACCTTTATGTGGGTGATTTGGGGATGGAACATCTATAGCTGTAAGGCAAAAAATGCCATCATAAATTTGGATGGCATTTACAAAGCCCTCTAAAAAGTCTTTGCATATGATTATAGCTGAGGTATGATATTTTTGCAAGTAAAAGACCCAGAATAGATTTATGTTTCAACTATATCTTCCTGAGATGCATATGGATGCTAAATTGCAAGTGATACTAAAGGGAATTTTAGTAACTGAAGAGGATGGAGTAAAATTTTCTGGAGTTTTTTTATTTTCTCAAAAATAATTTCCTCATTGTTTGCATGACATCAAAAGATCATTGGCTACCCAGGCTATACACAACAATGATGGCTGCTAAATGCCAAAGGCATGAGATGGAGATGGGTAAATATGCAGATTTTCTCGACCTGTGACTTCAGTTACTGCATGGTAATGTTTTAAAATGACTTTTATGATGACAAAACTAAGTTTGGCGTTAACATCTGTTTTGAAGACTTAATCGGTATACACTGCCATTGAACATACGTTTTAATTAATAAAAGAGCTGTGCTCAAGACTGAAAACAGCTCAGGTAATTTACCATGTACTGTAAAGTCACCTGATTTCTGCACAATTTTGAGGTGTTTAGATGTTATTCCAAAGAAAGAAAGAGTTGCAAACTGAATCCATGTGTATCGTACCCAGCTGAAATGCATTTATTTGACAGGTCAAGAGTGTACTCATGGAACTGTTATGTACTGCTCTCCAGTGGTCCTTGGGATTTGCACCGTGTGCCTGCCCAGGTCTGACAGCCACGGGACTGAGCAGTCATCCCATTTCTCCATAACACAGAAAATACTTTGTAGCTGACCTACAGCTGCTGTGCTCTTTTATGGGACAGTGTTCGTGGCCAGCTGTAGGCTGGTGAGTCCCTGCTGGAATGGCACTTCCCTCCTGGGGAAGGCTTGGCAGCTCCCAGGCAGCGAAACCACTTTCTGACAGATTGGCTCTCAGGTGGGTGATAGCAGATAGGTGAAGTCAGCCTCATTTTTCTGCATTCCCAATAGCTCTAGGATTCTGGGAGGAATAAAAAATCCCTCTGGAAAAAATGACATGTCCTGCTGCAGGGAAGGCAGACCACAGCAGTTTGGCTTTGGGGTCATTTCCAGAGGAGCCAGGTAGGACAATGATGCCTGCAGGTTGGTTTGTGTGACCTGCCCAATGCCTCTCTCATCTGCTGAGTTTCAGATTTCAAACACATCTGACGGAGAGGCAGAGAGCTCCCAGGGAAAAATTCCCAGTAAGTTTCATGAAAACACGCATGGGAAGGGCAGAGGTAACATGTAAGTGCTCCCTCCGCTCTGGCAAAGTGCTTGGCATGAGCCCTCTCTTTTACTAGACACTGGAGAACACACAGGAGAGGGAAACCTGGGACATCCCCCCAACCAACACAAAATGTCTGTGCACCGAGAACAAGAGCATTTGTTTGAATAAGCACACCCACCATGTAGTGCTCCGCGGTGTTCGGGGTTTCTTAGATATCCTGATTTTATAAAAGAAAGTAAAAGAAGAAAAAAGAAACAAGGTGAGAGAGAACACTATCATATTATGTAGCAAGCAGGATACTGTGTGAAATCTTGGCCCAGTGAAGTGATAACGGGGAAGCTTTCAGTTTGCTTAAGGGAAACCTTAAGAGCAAATAGTAAAATTACCAGAATACCACATTGCAGAAAATGGGTGCATTTAGGTTCAATTAAGCTGTAAAAAGGAAAATGGCACTTTAGCTAACAAAAATGCAAGGACAGAGGGAGCTATAAGAAGCAACTTCACAAGATTTGTATGCATGAGGATGCTGCTTCACTGGACCAAGAAAGCTACAGTATGGGACAGGATTTTTCTTTTATTAGACACTTTGCTAGATAGCTTTGTCGAACCTCAGAAACTGCTGCTCTGGCATTATGAAATAATCCTACATAACTTGATCTCATGAGCTTAGGAACACAGAAAAATAGCCATGCCAAATCAGATTACAGGGATCCACCTAGCCCAGTATCCTCTCTCTGACAGTGATAACTAATGGATGCCTAGAAAGGAGTAAAAGACCAGGGAAAGCATACAGTCATAATTCTCCAAAATACTCTCCCAGCTTCCAATGATTTGTGATTCAAGGACTTCTAGGACAAAGTTGATAACATGGTATTCAAGGTACTCGAATCCAAATGCACAGATTTACACCCCCTCCTCCCTCCTCCCCCTTTTTTGGATTGCCACCCCCATGAGATTTCCACTAGTCACACAAAAAAGGTTTCACAGTTTGGTGCTGGCAAGTCCAGTGCTCTTGCCACTAACTCTAAATGAGCTAACAGCTTTCAAGCCCAATAATGTTATGTGTATAAGAGCATCCAACACATTTTTCCTACGTAAAAGAAGTGACATGTGTGCTGAGGTGCTCTAAGTGTATATACTTTGGGAGATTTTATATAGCTATATTTAAATAAAAAAAAACCAAGAAGCTGGCTGTAAATCGATATTAACATTTTTCAGTATATGTGTAAAACACATGTTTCAGAAGAATAGAAGAGAGAAACTGTCACTCACTGGGAAGCTTTAGAGCTATCTGGCTCCCTGGGAAACTGCATGCAACTATTCTGGTGTCCAAGGGTTTGACCAGTGAGTTTCCTCTTCCTGCAAAGAATGAATGCAGAAGTAATAGAAAGTCTGAGGGGGAAGATTTTAGCAAATGGCTAAAGATACTCCTATTCTGCCCACTCCAGCAGGTTAGGAAGCAGGTGGTGGTGATGGAAGAAAAAGGGTGGGAAAGGAGAAGCGCCTACCTTCCCCTCCCAGCAGCTGGCACAGGGAAGGGCAGGAGGTGCAGCTGGGAGAGCCCCAAAGGCTGGCAGCTCAGCCCTCTGCAGCCCCTTTGTGAGGCTGCACCGGTTACGCGACGCTGCCGACAGGTCAGTGCAGCCCCAGCGCTGCCACACCACGTCAGGACGTTCTGCTCTGATTATCTGGGGCCTTGCTGTGACTCCCTTTCAGGAGCATGGCTCACCAGCACTTGAGGACTGCCTCTGAGCACACTGGGCTGCAGGAGCTTCATTAATGCTGCTACCAGGAACATAAAAATCTTGTATGCCCAGAGAGGAACTACTACCAGTGACTACTTAAGCACCAGGCTTAGTTTACCATCCACTGGTCAGGGGAGGATTTTTTTTCTGAAATCTTTACTTCATTTATAAAAAGAATCAGCAAAAGTAGGGGTCTAAAAACTATACGCTTATCCTTATATTTTTGATAGCATCTTGACTTTGTAAGAGTCTGAAGGCAGGAGTGATACATTAGGGAGTCCCTGTAACTTTACTAAAAGCAAAAATTAGGAAGTGATCAAAAAGTTTATAGAGGAGAGCAGAAATATAATTTTAAGCCTCTTCAAATTGCCTGAACTGTGAAATCAAGTAATGAACACTAGAAAAGGATCTGTCGGCTGGAATCAAAGCTTAGACTAGTCAGCATTTTCTTCCTAAACCTTATTATGGCAAAGATTTTTCATCTCTGCACTCTGTTCATCCCAACAAATAAACCGACTTGACCTCAACCTGTTACTCAGTGAAGTCTGCTGTCATCTTTGAGTAAACCCTTTTCTTCCCCTTCAAAGCCCTCGGCACCACTGAGAAGGTGGGAAGACACAGCTGTGCACTCATTCAAGTTGATACCCGGTCATCACCAGACAGCATTTCACAGTACAAATTACAAGCAACAGAGGGGAAAAAAAAAATAATAAAGAAAAAATGTAGTGCCAATGAATTCTGGAAGGGGGCAACATTTTTCATCAATTTAACAATGAGATTTTCATAGAAAGAAGTTTTTTTGTGTGTGTGTGTGATATTATGAACTAGCATTTGCAGGCAAGAAACATTTTGCTTATTCCTGAGCAATGAACCTGTGCTAACACCACACAGGGAGAACTGAAGGACATAAAGGAAGCTATTTGTATTTCTTTTATATTTCATAAGTTGAATGCATTAACTGTCTCAAAGAGGTTCAGCTCCGAATGTGTGTGGGTTTTTAGACTTAGAAACAAGTCACGACTATATAATGTAACATTGCTAAATAATAATATAAATAAATAAATAAATATTATGGAACACAGAACAGCAAGATATGTCATGAGGAAACCCGAATAGCCAGTGATTTCTTCAAATATATCATAATGACAAAATCAGGTAAGAAGCTTTCTAATACAAAGACATATCAGGAAAAAAAAGCCATTTCATATAAAGTTGGACTTCTCTGGGTGATTAATGCTACGTTCAACAAAGGAGACAGTGTCTGTCTAATTACATTAAATACTTATCTTCTAGGGATTGGCAGGGTGTTTCTGCTCAATGTCACTTTTCATGACAATGTAATGATAGATCCGTTTACTTACCAGTGCCATTAGCAAAAATTGTACTGTTTTCTCAACTGCCCTCATATCACAAAAATATTTGATTAACACACTGTAGCTTATCTAATACTCTAAGCAACATATTCTGCATAGTTTTCTCTCTATTAAAAGAACAAGATTACAGCTCATAAAAATTTTATTGCACTCACACAAAAATAAATGAATAATGTGTGATAGAGTTCAAGTATCTTACTAGTTCCCAAAACAGGTTTTTTGGAGTTAAAATACTAAGATTGTGGGGGAAACAAGCAAACAAACAAAGTCAGTTCTCTGAGGCACTACTTCTCATCCAGTCTTTAGCTATTATTTCCTTTTCATTTTGGCACATCTTTTGAAACTTTTAATACATTAGGAAAAAAAAAAGAAAAGAAAAGAAAAAAGAAAAGCTTTCATTCCTTTGCTGAAAAATAGACATGGCCATCTCCCAAGTCTTTAAAATTCACCGCATTGTGAAGTGACTCTTCAGAGTCATGCTACTGTGCCAACACACAAAGAACAATAAACCTCTGGAAGAATGTACACAGCCAAGGCAGTTTATATAGCAACAAGATAATTTCATAAACCTATATTGAAGAGGAAGGCTGTGATGTAACATTCTAGCAGTATGTATCAGCTACCTGATATTTACTAACAAGGTTAAACTACTATCTGTTTGTCTCAGCACTCTTCATAATTCACTTTTTAATGGATGGACAGGGAAAGTCAGGAGTGTATGGCACAGATCATTTCAGAAATAGGACGAGACAGCTCCCGGCAGTACCTGTTTCAAAACATGCTCCATCTTTCCATATAATCACATCAAAAGTCTATACTTAGAAGCTACAATACTTCAACTCCACTGATAAATCCTTTGAGGGGTAGACTTCTATTCCTAAGTAAAACAGCAAATTTGAAAAATAAAGACTCCTGAGGTGGAGGTGTCACCATCAACTGGCACTACGTGGAGTGCATCAGAGCTTGTCTTCCTGGTATCTCCTGCCTGTGCTGGAGAGGGCACATGGGAAGATCCACTCAGTGAGGAGTCAGGACATCAACCCCATTTTGTTATGGCTCCACACGCTGCCACAAAATGGCAGCAAGAACATACCAAAACCGAGGAAACCAGGAGTATTAGGTATAACTCGGCAGAGCAACGCAGAATTAACCAAAATGGTCCTTAAAATCCCTTGAAATTGACTCTTGCAGCGAGAGGATGACACTGCAGCCAACTGCCACATGACTCTCCAAATTAATAATGGATTTAGGATATTCATTCCTTGAGCTGCAAGGGTTTGGGATGTGCCTGCAATTATCTAGATATAAGTCTGACACACATTATCCTTCTATCAATGTCATTTCCCTTAGTAGCCAACAGATTATCAAGCAGCTTTGTGATATTCCAGGTGTCAAAGAAGAATTAAAACCACAACAATTGCACAAACAAAGGGACAAAAGAGGGGATACGTGTTTCTGAGCCCTGCATATCAATTTAATATGTGCAGCTGACAATGATGCAAATGTCCTCGGGAGAGAGGCAGCAAGATCTGTGCCCAAACATACACACACCACCATCAGCAAGATGGCAGGGAACAGAAGCAGTAGGATTCCCAGCCCAGGACACATGCCTCAGCAGGCAAAGCAACCCAATGAAACAATCCTCTGGTTGGGGAGAATTTTGGAAGCACCTGATATGGAAAAGGGCCCTAAACAAGCCAGATGGTACTTTTAGCTGGCAGCAGAAAGTAGGAGACAGCCAAAAACATTACAGCATTTCCCCAAGAGGCCAGCAAATCGATTTTTAACCATTTTTTTTTAAGATGACGCTATGAATATAAAAAATAATATTTCTATGCATTTTAAAGTCACTAATTTTATGAATCATACACTTAAAAAGTCAACAACTGGAAGAGGAAAGCGAGGGATTTCCACCTCCCAGGGTGGTTGTATGTTTGACATCAGGTTTCTATTCAGTCACTGCCACTGTTTACTCTGAATTATGTGCCAGTTTTTGTTCAGGGTTTTCCACATAACCTTAAAGAGAAAAATCCTGCAGAAGTAGAGAAACAGCACTGTAAAATGACAACAGCACAACAGTGCTCAGGACATGGGAAAAATGCTGTTTGTAAGACTGCTTTGCTCCATTAAAACCTGTCCTCCCCAAATTATTTGGTTTATAGATAAAGAATTTTTTAACAGAGGGCAGGAAATTTATTTATTGAATGCCATTTGGCTACAGATTTCAGCAAGAATTACAGCTGTTTTGGGGATCTTTTGATTTTTAAAATCTAAAAATGGCCAGAACTAGCAATTTCACCTGGATGACAGGACTCTGAAGGAATGATTTTGGTGTCAGATGTTCAACCTTTGCTTTGACACTGGGAAGTAGTTCCTTGTACAACCCGTTTACACTAGGTGTGGCCAAGCAGTTTTCACTCAAGGAATGGAAAAGAGATGTAGGCTGTAAGGATGGAAAGGGCAGAGTGAGGCACACGAATCATGGAAAAGTGGGAATGACCCTTTGCTTCAAAGATGCATCTCCCACCTAGGACTGGCTGAGTTCAGAGGAAGAGTCAGGAGGATGCTTTACTTTTGTTTGCTGTTATTTCAGTTAACAGTAAAGGCAAGCCCTGCAACAAGGTTAAATCTGGACTAGATCCAAAGTGCTTTCTCCTGTTTGGAGCAAGGTAGTGCATTAGTGTGCTGCATCACAGCTAATACTCATGGAGACAAACGTGGGCTGCTGTAATAAAACGGGACATTACACTAAGCACAAAGAAAGATAATGTAAACATTTATGCATTTCAAATCTCTCTGCCTGTAAATCCTTACTTTAAAAATCAGATCTATTTCCCTTCTATAGGTAGAACCCAAGACTTTGTTTCCAGCCCTTGCTGAAATAGTCTTGTTCTTTTCAAGAGTACTGTTCTTGGACATGAGGACTGCAGGTTCCATCTCACTCTTGTTGGCTTTTGGGGGTTCAAAGATCTGCCTGCAAATCCCAGTAAGACAAACGAAGACTGTGCACAAACCAGTAAAACAGCCTATAATTTTCCAGCTAACTTTAGCAACAGGATTTCTTATGCTATGTTTTTTGGTGTATATCACACTAAAAAAAGCAGGAACCATGGATGTAAGAGAACAGCAGAGAGGACAATCTCACCAGGGCTGCACTGGCCAAGCAGAGGTGGAGGATGATGTGGGTTACCTGCTCTCCCTTGAGCAATACACCAACAAAATCAGAATAAAACTGCAGCACACTAGATAAAGACATTGTTGAATCTGAAATTTTTATGGAGCTGGAAAATGAAGAAAATCAAGTATTTAAGCAGCATCCCTCATGGAAACTGCAGTGTCTTCATTACAGTCACCACTGTGGGGCAGGGCTGTTTGGGGGAGCCCTGCATTCATGCCATATGTTTATGGGTCAATGTTACAGACTACCCACTTTGGGGGAACAACACAGCTGCTACCACAGCATATATACATTCCTAGAGGTACAGGATGGCTCTGCAGCCACTCAGCTAAATTGTTACCTGAGCTAACAGGCTGCTAGACAGATTTCTCTGCTTTCTTATGCTCTCTGACGGCTGCGGTCAAAGTGTTGGGGCAGCACTTAACTTGAGAGAAAGTAACCAGGGAATGATTTATTCACTACTTCTGGCAGTAAAAAAACTCACTGTGGAGCATCAAGCAAAATTATCAGGCAGCAGAGAAGTGGTTCTTGCTTACACAGCTCCCAGCAAAACTGGAACTCACTGCCATGGGATGTTGTGCCGAAATAAAGAATAGGTTAAAAACAACCGAACACATCTCCAAAAGAAAAGTCCACTGAAGGCTGTCAAACACAAAGATGTGAACAGAGCCTCTGGCTCATGAAACCAAGCTGTTTGCTGTCAAGACCTGTGAGACTACTCTTAAAAGCATCACTTGATGCCTGTCCTGCTGTTGTATTCTTTCCTTAAGTGACCACTACCAGATCATGTCAGACGTGTTATACTGGGCTAGGTGAGCCTTCAGGCTAGCGGAGAAAAGCCGTTTTTCCCTCTCTGTGGACAGATCCACATTTTTTTTAAGGCTGGAATGTGCTGTACCTAGCAGCTGAGAAACAGGAAGATTGCAGTAGGTATCCAGCTCAATGAAATCAAGATTTCAGGACTGCTTTTCACTTTGTGCAGAGCTAGGGGAACATCTAGAGTCAGTTGAAGCAGACACAGTGTGGGAAAGGAAACAAAAAAGAGAGAAAAAAGAGAGATGTAATAGAGTTTGCTTCCTGTTCCCATTCCTGTACCATCTTCTCTCTGTCCCCTAATGCCTCTCATTGCACATTTCGGGTGAAAATGTTGCCTTTAAAAGAAAGGCTGTTTTCTCCTCTGAAGCAAAGATCAAAACGTGTGCAGGGAGCACAGTAGCCGCACTGTGTGCTCCGCAGCGGAGTGATGGTTGTACTGGGAATGTTAATAAACAGCGCCGAGAGCAGAACTTCTGCATAAAAAGGGGTGTATGTTACATCTCTCCCCCTCTCCCCTGTCTCATGCAATATTTACACAGCTGTGCTTTGTAAAATGTGGAGGGGACCTTTTTATTATTATTTTTTTGTAATTTATTTACCTAAGATAGCCCAGCATCTGTTTCGTGGTGAGCTTCTTTCACAAAGTTTCACATTTGCCTTGACTGATGCAAAAGGAGGTCATGGTCCTTACTCAGTGATCCTAAAACCATTTGTTTCCACCACTTAGCCATTCTATTTGGCTAATTTGTGTTCTGCTCTGTGTTTTTGGTTTGTCCTCTACTTGGAAAAGTGTATCCCTTGGGGAACTGATCTGGCTAGGTGAGTATTTTAGTTATCTGCTTTATAAAATGCAGAAGTGCACAGGAATTTGCAATAATATGCATCATTTACTGGCTCTCAATATGTACTGTATATTGGCTCTGAAGACTACTAATATTTTCCAGCTGCCCCCCCACAAAAAGAAAAAAAAAAAAGAAAAAAAAAAAGAGCTCAATGCAGTCTTTGCAGTGGGTCCTTTCCCATGACTGCCTACATAGGTGATGAAGACTTTTCCTGTATCCTGAAGAATTAATAAGCCTGAACATTTTTGTACCAGCCACATACCACAGGAGATAAAATATTGCTTCTACTTCCCAAACACATTAGAAAAAGCAAGTCTGCTGATCTCAACTGCTAAGACAGCACATGAAAGGAATGCAGTCCATTTCCTAACCAAGATCTAATCTATAGAAGAGTTTATAGATCCAAGTCAACATCCTGAATTGGTCCCAGAAGCAAACACGAAAACTAGTTCAACTTTAGGAAGACAGGTACCATACTTCCAATGTCTTTAATCCCATTTTGCAATTACACAGTCCCATGCTGCACTATCAGATGATCTTCAAGGATAACTGCATCAGAGGAGACCTGTCTGGAGCTCACAAAGATTCATGTTTGACAGACTCCAAATCAGCAAGAAATGCAGGGCCATATTCAGAGGGGCCTTCTGTCCTTCAGAGCTCACCTTGGAGATGATGTAAGGTGTCTGCTCTTGTCCTAGTGCCAGGGAAGCTTCTAGTTTTCACTTGGTGTCAGAAGTGAGACATGAACCATATCACTGTCTTTGCATTATTTGTAAATGTTAAGGTGGTCTTATGGCTGTCCCAACACATAGATGACCTGCTTTAAATTTGGACAGTAGAGTCAGTGAAAACACTATGTCTAGATGATGGTAGCATCAGGCCAGTCAAACCCACAGTTTTAATCTGGTAGCTGAAGTGAAACACTCTGCATTCTGTAACTCACAACTCCTAAAGCTCCATACTCATTGTAAAATGATGCATCTCCTGACATCTGGAATTAGATGCAAGAAGCAGAGCCACAACATTGACTGATTGACTTCTCCAGGACAATCCTGGAGGGATAGTTTTCCTCAAGAGATTATAGCACAGCTGAGACATGTGCTCTAACACTTGTGTGGGATTATTAATGGTATAAAAAATTGAAAGTATAGTTTAGGCTGAATGTCAATCTCAAGTTTGTTGTGTTCTCCAGTTTACAGAAAAACAGGAGCCTTTGAGAGGTGTGAAAACATCTAGGAGTTTTCAATCTGATCTGATTTTTCCATCAGTAGCTCTTTCCACACCTCTAACTTCCCTCCATATGTCTAGATGATGGTAGCATCAGGCCAGTCAAACCCACAGTTTTAATCTGGTAGCTGAAGTGAAACACTCTGCATTCTGTAACTCACAACTCCTAAAGCTCCATACTCATTGTAAAATGATGCATCTCCTGACATCTGGAATTAGATGCAAGAAGCAGAGCCACAACATTGACTGATTGACTTCTCCAGGACAATCCTGGAGGGATAGTTTTCCTCAAGAGATTATAGCACAGCTGAGACATGTGCTCTAACACTTGTGTGGGATTATTAATGGTATAAAAAATTGAAAGTATAGTTTAGGCTGAATGTCAATCTCAAGTTTGTTGTGTTCTCCAGTTTACAGAAAAACAGGAGCCTTTGAGAGGTGTGAAAACATCTAGGAGTTTTCAATCTGATCTGATTTTTCCATCAGTAGCTCTTTCCACACCTCTAACTTCCCTCCATGATTTTGAGACAGGAATGCCAGCAGCATGGCATGTTGTCACAGGTCTCATGCTATGAGGAGAATCGCCAAAGAAAAGCTGAGCTATTGATCCAGTGGTAATCTGCTGTCAAAATTACTATGTCTGTTGTAGCAAATGAGTGGTGTTAATCATTTGACTTGATGAATGCTTTTGAAAAGATGGACAAGGCTCAAAGCACCACTATTGACCTGCTGCATATTTCCTGGCTCACATAAAGTTCTTAATTTTTGCTGGCCTTGACTCCCTTTAGAGTTTAAGTTATCCATTAAGGTGCAGTTCTGGAAAAGTTCTGTTTAAAATAAACAACAACTTCTATCGGTGAGTGACTCATCAACTATGCAGCAGCCTGATTCTGATTGCCTGGCAGAGAAACACACATTTTGTGCAGGATCTGATAAAAGATCTATAATGTGCTAACACAAACCTATCATGTAGCACCTGTGACTAACAGATTGTGATATCAAAGTCTTGATGCCTAAGTGCTCCTGTAAATGCATTAAACTTTTAGCGGCAGGAACTGTAGACTGCCAGTGACAAGGAGCTGATATGGTATTTCAGTAAAAGTTGATAAGTGTTATTGCTGTTAGAAGAAAAGAAACATTTTATGTTCTTGAAAACCACTGGGCAGCTTGTGTTTTGATGGGTTACTGTAATGCAGAGAGCAGGGATAGGGGAACACACGGACTCTGAAAGCAAAACGACATTTAAGAAAAGCTCTGTATTCTGCAGTAGCTGCAGTTCCTTGAGGTGTGCTCCCATCCTACATTTGGCTTGTGGCATTTTGTTAACTTAAACCCAACTTTTTAGGCAGTAGCATGCACATGAGGACATGTTTGATTCCATGTACCAGTAATGGAAGCATGAAAGGTAGCACAGGCCCAAGCACACTCTTGGTTGTGGCAGAACTAGGATGTTGGAAGTCTCTGTAAAGTGTGGAGAAATGTCGCAAACTGTGTATAAGGCCTTGTAGATGAGGAGAAGCACGAGTCTGATTGGGAATGAGGAAATGGGCAGGAGATCCAGTCACAGTATACAGTTTAACAAAGCATAAGTTTTTTCAAAGAAAATGAACAGTGAATTAACATAGGAGGCAACAGGTTCTGTCTGCCGGACCGCTCGCGGCATCTCTTTATCAGCTTAATGGCACAAATTAGCCTGACGACATTTTCTCTGCTATAAACCAAAATGTTCTGGCCACAAGAGAAACATGATCTGTTTCTGACCTCCCATGCGAAGGGCCAAACTATGCTGAGGGCTGGAGGTTTGCCTGGTTGCGAAATGTTCCCATCGTCTTCAGAGATGAAGTTCAATGGAGGAAAATATGGCACTGGTGCCTGCTGAGAAATGTGTCCAGGTATGGAAAGAAGCTGTTGTACAGGCAGGGACAATCCTAGTGGATGTGTGAGTGTGCTGTCTGACCTTTCTTTGCACACTGAGAATTGGAGGGCAGGACAATGTCACATCTGGGAAATCCTGAGTAAATATAATTGGCAAGGATCCTGGACAAAGACCTCCTCTGGTCTAAGGAAAAGAAACATCTCCTTGTTTTTTACTTTCTTAAATAGGTCTGTGAGTATCCAAACAGTTCAGCTTAAGGAAATGAATAAAGATCATGAAATTCCTGTGTTTAGTTATGATCCAGTGAAAACTGCCCACTACAGCAAGTCATTGAAAATTAGTGCCAGAGAATTATTTGATATTGAATACTCCAGGTCTGAAGTTGAACGTTTTCCCAGTAAAAAGGGATTATTCTTCTACTCCCTATTTTCTATAATACATGGTTCTCATGTTTTTAATCATATTTTCTACAGTCAGTCCCTTGAATCATTGGCAGTAATGTAGCACAGTCACTGGAAACTTCTCTGAACCCTGAGTTAGTGTGTGGCTTCAAGTCTTTTGATGAGCCCACAGACCTTTCGCCTGAGGACAGATCAGATGCACTCTGCATCCCTGATGCCAGGACATACTACACATATTTTATCTTCTAGTTAGTGCCAGGCAACAACCATGTTTAGGGCATAAAGAATGAATAAAGAACACAATCTAGGATCTCCCTTACACCACTTTCTCTGGCATTTCCAAGATATAATTCTGAACAGACTCTGAAAACAAACTCTTGCGGTCATCTGTTCTATGCCTGAATGAGTCTTTCTGTTGTGTAAGGAATAAATAAAAGTTTCTTAGAGTTTTCTTGAGTGCAGAGAATCTGCTAAAAAGAAAGCCTACGCCAGATTTAAAAAAAGGGTTATTGAAACAAGAGTTTGGACTGGTTGCCTGCATATGGTTGTTCCATAACCAGCAATGGGGAAAGACGTGGTACCATAAGTTAGAGGTCACTGTCACTGCAGGAAATATTCTGAGACAGGACTGCAGCTCCTCCTCTGCATAGAAACTGCTCAGAAATTATTTTCAGACAGTCCCATAGATGGTGACATGAGAATAAGAAGCACTAGCCTGAGTGGTGTAGCGAGCAATCATGAAGCTGACTTCAATAGCATCTTAACTACCAAAGACGTGTCCAGCAGTCTAACAGGGAGCTCTCTGCCTTGCTGCAGGTTCATATAATATTATCAACTTCATGAGCCCCTGGAACTGTCAATATGTCTTTAAGTCATGTACTGCAAGTGTTATCACTAATTCCTTAAGGTTTTTGCACTGAAAGTCTCATTTGGTTCCTGGAGTTTTCAAGGGGAAGACACAAAAGAACCTAGCACAGAATTAAAAAACTTCAACCTGTAATTAGGGTTACCCCTATGACAAGCAGAGCTGCCACAGAACTGAACACAGGCCAGCTTTGTACATAAGTTCAAATCCAGTGTGGTGTTGCCTTATTTTCTTACTAACATCATCTTTATCCTCTCTTGCCCTTCTCAGTTAACAAGAGTTATGGGCTGAAAGTGCTGAGATAAAGTAATGGTAAGGAGGATACCGCAAAAGGTATTTGAAAAGCAGAAGTAATTTACTACATGTCTGCTTTGTTTTACTTCCTAAGCCTTCCTGTTGTGAAAGGAAATTCATCTTTTCTGGCAGACTCCAGCCTTTTTAGGCCTGAGAGCTCCCCAGGAGCTTTCGAGGGCAGGTAAATGGATGCAAGTCTCAAGGAGTACAGTACAAGGAACATGGAATTAATGTTGGGTTTTGCTTTGGCTGTCACATCTGACGTATAAGTAGAGTGCTATCCTTGCTTTCAAGAAGTGTTTAGATGTAAGCAACACAAGGCTGAGTCCTCTGCTCGTTATGATGAGTCAGAGATGCCAGCAATGGAAAGGTCATGTTGCTGGTGGGAGAAGCATGGAGGATCTATGCTCAGGAAAGTCTCCACGTGAGACAGACGTCAGGGTGCTCTGAGTCCCAAGGCCCTGGGATGTAAAAGCAGAGAGGAAGGATGTGGATGGACAATAGGTGCAGCCTGTGTTCTGCACGCAGCAGAGAGCCCAAGAGTAGGCACAGGGGAAGCATCTACTGCCTAATCTAAATAGCACACAGAGTGGTTTTGTCCTCTTCTGTTCTCCTGCCAGTTTGCACATATGTTCTGAGTATACAGCCTGCCCTCCAAAGACCACTTACAGGGGCAATCACAGGGAAGCAAAGCAGGAAGAAAGTATCCAAAAAGGGAATTTGTTCAAGAGAAAAAAATGGAGACAGATGTAGAGCGACTAGTCACGGCTGGCGGTAAATAACCCTCTGCCTGGAGTGCTCTCGTTCTCTAAGAGGAGTTTGCATATTCCATTTCATATTTCCTTTCTAGGAAGTAAAATCTTTGTTTTCCTGGCATTTGTTCTTTTTTTTTTTTTCCCCTGTACACTTTTTCCCTTCTGCGTGGTCTAAAATTGTCTTTTCATTTTCCCTTTCTCTTTTATGTTGTGCTCTCTTCAATTGCGACATTTCTCCAACCACCCGCTCACATAGACTTAATTTCCCTGCACTGTTCCAGGCAACATCTTTCAACCCTCTCATAGTCTCTGTGCCATGAGCACTTCCCTCTGTCTCTACATGTGCACAAGCATACGGGTGCTTCACACCTGCTCCTGCGTTACAGTCGCCCCTTTTTTCTCATGTGCACACCTCAGAATTAAGCAAATGCAACACACATAGACAGAATATTCATCCTCTCACCCCCATAAACCTGTCAAGGCATATAGGCCAAAAAGCTATCTCTGCATAAATCTAAATCTCCTGCGAGGAAGCAATCTACTCAAAGGCAATAAAGCCAAAGGATATATTATTATCTTTGGTGTGGATCCTACTGGGCTGGGAGGCTGGCTGCTGGCTCCTCTCTGAACTTTCCTTCCCAGCCAGAGCAGCCATCCCACAGACAAGTCTAAGCTTCCTTTCCTTGGTTTGATTTCCTCCTCCCATTGTTTGGCCAGTAACCCAAAGGACAGGGTTTAATTATGGAGTTTGGAAATCTGGCTTATGCTGCTCTGCCAGCACAGGATAAAACTTCAGCCTGCCTTCTGAACCAGCACCATTCTGCACTGTTGATACATGCATTATCCCATGCAGCATAAAATGAACCACATGGAAGAAATGCCAAGTCAAACAAAAAGATGGTTTTAGTCTTTAAACTTCTACTGTGAATTTCACTGAGAAAAAAAACAAAACACTGAAGCTCGGAGATTATTCTGTGTTAAAACTGTGCCATCATTTTGACTGCAGATTAAATAAATGGCAAGGCCTTTTTCTGGACAGGAGAGACTTTGGAAAGAATGGATAGGAAAGAGGTCCAGGCTCCAAAGCTCCCCTCTCAGAGAGGAACTGCAGAACATCACCAGGTAATACAGGATGTTAACATAATTTGTATGGCTTTCAGGTGACCAATATATTTTCTCCCTATTGAAGACTCGTAAAACATTTAACACTTCTGGAGATAAAGCACCCATGTAAAATTCAGAGGGTCAGACTTTAATATCAGACCCATGTGTGATTTCCAGGGTAAGGCAAGGCACTGGGCCCAGCACCACAGCAGGATCTGTCCCTCAGTGGGAAGCACCATGTGCCACGTCACCCTGGCATAGAAGGACACTTCAGTACTGATTTGTCCTTCACCACTGATGAGCTGTGGCTCTTTAGGTGATCTCTCTGCCAGCTGTGCTCTTGCAGTGACCCTGTTTTACAGAGAAGCTGAGGCAAGGAATTCAGAGGAGAGGCTGCTGGAAAGCCACAGAACTATTGGGGTGGGGCTGCATGGATATAGCATAAAGATGGTTTGAAAGTGAATCCCACGCAGGCAGGAGAAAGCTCTTTTCCTTCACAGCTGTGACAGTGATAGATGGCTTGGTGAATCTGAGCTATATCTAGTTGGTACCTGGCTTGAGTCCCTGATGTTGCAAGGTGATTTTCTGCCATTTTACAGGCAAGACTAAGCAGAACCTGGAATTCTTCTGTAGTACGTGAGGAAGGTAATGAGGAAGGAAGGACTTTCTCTTCTCTGACTCATTCTTACCTCTCTAAGCATCTCAGGAAGTTTAATATGGCAGTTGTGCTTCTTGATGATGAGCACCCAGTAGTGCCAAGAGTGGTGGAGGTGCTTTGGAGGGGTAAGGCTTTAGGTACTTCTTTGTTCCACCTCAGCAGCTCAGTGCCACCACCTAGCCAGGACTTGGATGAGACAGAGGGGATGACCACATGTGGAGAAAACCACCAGAGGTGACAACAGAATTAATAGCCAACCTCTGGCTGTTGCACAAATGGAGAACATTTGTTATTAACAGAGAGGACCCCAAACTTTGGAGGGAGTTAGCCCCAGTCTGACAATGATGCAGAAGCAGTGACCCAGTCAGCTTTTAGCCATCTGTGCCTGCAGAGGAGGTTGTGATCTCTCCCTTTCAATGGGCACTGAGCTTTTGTTTGTGTTTTTGCCGCTCCATGAGCAGACTAGTTTAGTACAAGGTGAAGCTCTGCCTCACATCATCTGGAGCCTGGAGATGATGGAGGAAACAGCCCCTAGTGTCTCCTGAGCAGTAGAAAACACCAGAGCCCTGGGGATGGCGGCAGCAAGGCAGTCACGGGGAGCCTGGCACTTGTCTGCCTGCAGGTCCACCCTCTCCTCCTGCCAAAGTGCCACATCTGCAGTCAATAAGGGCCCACAAGCTGGCTCCTCCTCATTAGAGGAGAGAGGGCAGCTGGCAGGGGATCCTCCAAGGGCTCTGAGGCACGGGAATCAGTCCACTCCCAGTCTGGAATAGCCCAAATTTGGTGACTTTCTGGGCATGCTGTAAAGGACAGCTGTTTGACAGGGTCTCCAGAGAAAGATGTGGGTATGTTTCCTACATGATGAAGGATATAGGTGGCTGGCCAAGTGCCCACAGAACTGATTTTAATGCTGTTCAGGTTGAATTTACTTTTTTGTGTTGTATAGTTCATTATACACTACGCCCTGGACAGGCATGTGTTGTTTCAAAACAAACACAAACAGTATTATTTTAAATCCAAACAAACAAGAAAGAAAAAAAATTCATATTGCGAAAGACCCTTTGGGCTGCTTAGAGGGCCTTCTCAAGCACTGGGAGTCTGAAGATGAAAGCACTGCTTGCCGTCATCTAACAAATAAGACTTCTGATATTTTTACTGGCAACAAATACCTGATTATTTCGCTGTAAGCAAAACTGTGGGATTAACTTCACCTCTGCATGCACTGACCCAGAAAAATATTTCCAATAGTATTAAGCACCCAGATGATCTCAGGATAAGTGATCAATGGACAGTTAAGTATGCAACATAACACAACCCAAAAGATGATCAACAAGGAGGATCACACACAAAAATTAACTGAGAAGAGGCAGAAGAGCTGCTTCCTAAACCTTATGAAGTGTAATGCCCAGTGATATCTATTTTGATATGAAGCCTCCAATCACACTTCATAGTGTTACAGATTAATACAACAACTCCTTCTGTAAAACTCTTAAAAGTCATTACTAAGTGAGCTTAAGTGTTGTATAACGCTTGAAAAGTCCTTCTACCTTATATAAGTTTGCGGATATTTATTTAAACAGCGTAACTCTAGGGCACAGTCCAGACAGGTACTGCTTTTTGCTAGGCAGTTATCACCGCTATCCCAGAGCTGAATCTGGACGTTTTGAACAGAAAAAAACTGCCTATCTTTTGCTGAATTATTTAAATACTTCAGATATTTGGCCAAAATACAAAAGTGACACACTACAGAAACATTCACAGCTGCAGGAGCAATAAAACCACTACCATATTGTCATTAGACTGACCTCAGAAGAAGTTACAAGATGTTCAGAATTGATTACCCTTCTAGGCAGCATTCAGTGTTTTCTGATAACAAAACAGAGCATCTGGAGATGATGTTTTTGGGCTCTGAAAGCCATGGCTTACCTGGCTCCACTTCATGCCATCCACTTGACTGGCTGCCACTTCCTGGAGAGCGCCCTTGGCTTGTATAAAATGGCTCCTCACCAGGACTGTCCATCTCATCCTCCACAGACTTGAGACGTTTTGTAGAGCTGAGAAAGTAAAAACATACAACAAATGCTGTATGTATGGAGAAAAACAAAGGCACTTCTGTTGGGATTTATCTTGTTTGGCCTGCTTGAGACCAACTTGGTCATGGGAGCTATAACAGTTTTAGGGCCCTGAGAAGGGGAAGGTGAGAGTTCTGCACAGCCATCTTGCCCGCTCAACCTCTCAGCAATCATGTTTTGTTTCTGATTCGCTTCATTTCCAATCTCTAAGCTTCCATGAGATACAAAGCAACCTCTCACAAATCCAGACTGAACCCTTACACATACGTTAGTTTAACTAGAAGATGGTTTAGCCTGGTTTAAGGATGGTTTAGGACGTTTTTCAAAATGCACAGAGGTCAATAAAAAGGCAGGAATTTAATCTCTATTGTGTGAAGTTTGACTTTGAGTGAATATGGTAATGACACCCAAGACTTATTTTAACTGTCAGATTTTTCCGCAGCTCATTCGGAAAGACAAATTGTTTATCAGGTCAAACTTATATCTTCAATCTTTTAACTGTAGACATTAAATTAACCCAGACTTCAGTCCCATAAGAAGAAGAGGAGACATGTGAATGATACAAGAATCAATTTTTGGTTCAAACATTCATATTATCCTACAAGTACAGTCACTTTACTCTGCAACTGTATGCCACCAAGCATAAAAAGCCCCCAGCAAGTATCTCTGGCCAGTGCCAGTACTAAAGGATTCCCTTGTGATCTATCACATCTCCCTCACAAAAGGCTCAGGAGACAAAAGACCCTTTCAGTGGTCTCTGGTGGCCACTGACTCAGACTCCAGTAGTTCTGCAGGGTGAGGATCCCAAAGCCAAAGACTCTCAGCTTGGCTCAACTTTCCATAATGAGTTGTACAGACTGTGTAGGGACGTTACTGAGAATTTCTCTTCTAAGTACTTTCCAAGGCTGGGCCAGCTCACTTTTTTCACCAAATCTGTATTCTATTAAGACTCAAGGCATTCAAGAACAGGCTCCTCTGTGTAGGGGGAACATATTTCACAGACATAAAATATTCCACTGCAATTTCTATTGGCTTAAAACTTGCAGGCTATCTGCTGCTCCCCACCCAAAGCTCTGCACAGGTAGGAGCTGGTGGGTATGCAAAATCAGTTGGTGAGAAACATGAAGAATAAGTCTTGAGGAATGTGTGGAATGCAGGTTTGGCCATTCCTTAATTTAGAGAGTTGTTATGTGTCAATAGGGGAAACTGTGTGCATACAATATAATTACCACCTAATAATTCTGCTGAGTCTGTGTATTTAAGGAATATTTTTTTTTCTGACTGGGAACAGCCTAATGAGAGGAAAACAAACATATTACCAAGTTATTAACTACCCATGCTGTTTATAATTAGCTCCTTATCAGTGGTAGCTATTTGCAGAAGAATAGAAGAACAACAACTGAGCTCTTAAGTAACATTAATAACCTCACTTTTTTTTCTTCTGGAGTCACAAGTAAATTCTACCTGAAAATGGTGCTAATGATGAGCACCGTAGGGTAGGCAGTTTACAGACGAAAAAGAAGGAGCACAAAGTTTTTAATTTATGTGTAATGGGAGTTGTAGTCACTGAGCTTTATAACATGCACACTAAGTGCAAGATGTAGAACGTTCTTCTAATCACTATAAACTGTAATAAGCTATTGCAAAGAGCCTCTCTTTAAATATTGTTTTGTTTTAAAAATTAAAACAGGAGCTATACACAAGCCACAGAAACTTTTCATGTGTGTACTTGCTTACTTCAAAGCTGGTGGCACTACAGACTCAAATAAAAACGTGAAAGAACCCTGGGCTGAAGTAAGACTTTCTTCTCATGTCTTTGAAATAACTGATCTATTTTGGTTGTGGGGGAAAAAAAATAATAAATCTGGTTCTTTAATAGTGTTCAAGACTACTAGAGTAAGTGGATGTCTCATGGATGGAAGGCAAAAAATAAAAAATATCCTTGTTTGATATTTGGCACCTAAGCCAAAATCTAAATCAGACTGGGCAGTCACTTGCATTAACAGTTCAGTTTTCCAAAGGCTGTGTCACAAATTTCTAAATGCTGTATGAAAATGTGCATGATGGGCCTAGGTCCTACAATGCTGTTAAGTCTCACAGATAATACTTCTTACAAAAAAAGAATGCATATAAATCTAGCTTAAGACTTTCCTGCTAAGACAAAGTGGCACATCTCAATATGCTCCAAACTCTTCTGCCATAAGTGAAACTCCAACAATTCCAGTGGAACTTCTCCTGATACACCGAGACACAAACCAAAAGTTATACAGGTTAATGCAGCAGTTTTTCTTTGAAACATGTATGTATAAAAAGAACATTAACAGCAGTCCTGTTGAACTTTCAGCTCTGTGAATCTGAAACAGCTCCACATCTTGAGGCCCCCAAACAGCTTGTCAAAGAATTTAATGGTTACTTTCCCAGATGAGTAATGATGCTGGCCTGGGTTTCCAAGTAACCCAGTAGTAGGCAGATATTAAATTACCTGGTAGAGGATGTGCTAGGTAAAGACCTCCTCATTGCTCCTGGGCTCATGCTGTAGTATGAAGAACTTTCCAAATCTGAGAGGGAGAAATTAGGGCCTGTTCCTGCAGCTATCGGTGCTGGGGAAACAAAAGAGATTGCAGTCAGTAAGTCATGTGAATAACGTATGAATTGCACTTGAAAATTACTTTGTGCTTCCTCATGACTGTGTTTAGTTTCATGATGAGAACAGGTGGGACATGGAAATTAGGAAGTACTAATGGTAACTGGCATGGCAATCAAGAAAATGTCAATTTTATCAAGAATGCAATGTTCCGTGACACAGACTTTTTCTTACATTCCTCCAAAGGTATTATTTTCTTTTAAAAAAATAAACAATTGTGGCAAGACTTCCTCTTTAAGCACTGCTTTTATATTAATATCATTCTAATGACTAATGAAACTTGTTGCTTTTGCTTTTAGGACAACATTGCATCTATTGGCATAGTTACAAACAGGCTGTATCATCCCTCTAGTGTGCTTGGCATAAACTATAAGCAGCATAGGCAGGAAAATACACCTCAGGACCTTTGGGATATACGTGAGGTACATCCATAAGCACAGAGGTTACAAATGCTCCTTGGAGAAAGCAGAAAAGCAGATGAGAAACCCTGCTTGTGAACATCAGAGTTTTCCTCCGGCCTCTCCTCCAGTTGAACGAGAGCTTGAGACATTACTCTCAGAAACTTTCGTCCAGCAGCTACCTTCCCACTGTTCACCTCTCATTACCTTATCCAGCACCCAAATTTTATTGCAAAGTATATGAAAATCTTTCATTTCCCTGTTCTGGAGCCTTGGTTTTACACTAAGACATAATGAATTCCTACACACCCTGAAGTTTGCAGGCACAAGCCTATGAACCCCATGTGCCATATCCTTCTGGGAACAGAGAAGGAAGAGAGCAGTTTAATGTTAAAAGTCAACAGATTATGCATTTCATGAAGAAATGTGACTATACTGCACTGGGTCCCATGTCCACTGCTGCTGCTCCAGTGCTATTTACAGTACAACACAACTTTGGGAGTTGACAACTACAGATCATGATTTTCTCTCACATCCCAGACACATCTGAAAAAGGATGTACTGCACAACAAAACACACAAGCTTGGCCTGAAATGTATTGTCTGAGAGCCCTGATTCACAGCAACAAAGGCAAAGCAGTCTCAATGCCACACATGGATGCTGAGCCAAGTTTAATCTTTGGTCTGAGAATCTGGCCCATTTTCAAACATGAAAAAATCTTTCACTCCAACAGAGCAGGAGTGAGGAAATGAAGATGGGATAGCTCCTATCACCCAGCAAACATGTCTGGACTGAAACATAGGCTTCTGGGAGTGCTGCCATTGACTGTAACAGGGCCAGTTTTTTACCCCAAGTCTTAAGGAGCTCACAGTGTCAGATGTGACCAAGGAATAATGTAGCATTGCAGCTGCCTCATCATCCCCACAAGACAATTAGTTTTGTTTGGCAGGGATCTTCTAAGAATGTCATTGAGACAGAAAGGGAACAGCTTGGATAGTGACGGACTTCTAAAAGCATGGGACGGAAAATACACAACGCCATTAAAACTCGAGAAAATCTGGAATGATCATTAAAAGGAATTAAGTTGGGAAGTAATTTATGACAAGAACACTCAAATCCTTTGTTATCTTCTCTTAACTATCATACGCTTCCTGCACACTGAGTATATGAGAGGATATGTTAACAGAAAGAAAGAAAAATTAAGCACAGTAAAATTAACTCATTTTATCAATTTGTGCTTTCTGCAACAGTTTCCTGACAGCAGCTACAAGAGGCTGTAAAACTGATGAATTTGCATGGAAAAAGAAACTGGTGTAAGTAATTTGTGTAAAAGGTAGCATGGACATGGACTGCTATAATTCAGACACCCTGCAGATAGCACACTGCTGCAGTGTGAGCAGTTATGGGTTAGAAAAATGACCACACTGCAGTCAGTCTGACTTGAATGGAAATCAATCATAAAGGTAGTCTCTGCAGCATCTACTCCACAGTTTTCAGCAACTTTCTTGCCAAACAGATTTGTGCTCTGTAAACCCTTTGTTGATCAATTCCTTTGCACCCTCTACCTGCCGAAGCCTAACTCACAGGTTAGAGCACACTATTTCCCAAACAGGAACATTAAAAGGCAAACACTAACATTAAAGCACCGTTTCTTTCTGAGGCATTATGGGTTTCCTAGCCATTGCAAGATTTATTAAACAGTTTTACTCCAAAAAGATACGGAAGAAAAACTGTGGATAACCTTTCTCTTCTTTTTCTCACTTCCTCCTGTTTATTGCTGTCTCCCAAATCCTCAACATTTCTGTTTCAACCCTTGAACTGGCCTTATAGGAAAATGTATCTCCAGAGCAGGGGTGGGGTAGGAACAACATACTGCTAATGCTGTGCAAACTCAGCACAAAGCAGAAAGGACTAATCACACAGTAATTTTCACCTGGGTAGGAAATGTGAGGGATGCTTTGTTTGTCACAGGCCAAACCACCTTGTCACACTCAGGAGCCCACTTGCAACCTGAGGGTTAAAAACCAAAACCCACCTCAGACACACACCAGCAGATCTAAGCAGCAGAGGTTCCTGTGGTGCAAGCACCTGAAGCCCCTTGGCAGCCCTCACCATCCTGCCACAGCCAGCCCAAGGCTGTGGCCCTGCAAGCGCTGTGGGAGATGTTCCACAGGGATAAGCTGTCCTGAACTCCCTTCTCCTGCCTGCCTGACAGGCACATATTCTCGGCCTGTCTTTCAACAAAGGGTGTTTGTACCTTTGCTAGCAGTTACCCCATTTACCATCACGAAACAGAGCAACAAGCCGACTGCAGAGCCTGTCAGGAAGAGGTTAATGTTTCTCAGCTGCTTGGCGGGAAGGTGGCTGCCTCTGCCCGGCTGGAATTTGGTTGCAGGGATCTGCTGCCTGGCATCTGCCTCCTCTAGTCACCCTCGTGCCAGGAGGCATCCGAGCCTGCTCCATATGGCTTTTCACGCTGCCTTTGTGGCCTGCCCACCTCGCACGGGCCTCGGGAGCTGAGAGGACACTCGCACGATCTGCAGCACGGCCTGCTAAGGCTGCAGCTCTGCAGGCTGAGCAAAGGGAGCCAAGTGCTGAAAGCTGTGGTAAAACCCTGTCTAAACGAAACTTTTTCACTCCAGCATCTGACAGCTCCACCACAAAACCTCCCTACACCACTTTTCCACAACTCAGGAACAGGCTCTGAGCCATCAGGAAGGCACAGCATTCCCGGGAAGCTCCAGGCTGGCCCAGCCTGTTTGCAGCGCACAGAAACCCCAGGCCCCAAGGGGGAAAACAGGCCACTTCCCTCCCTGTAGAAACACTCTGCAGCAAAGTGACCTTCTGATAGCTCAGGAACATCTCCCAAACAGGAAAGGATGTCAGAAATTGCACTTGCGAGTCAAAACAACAGTCTCCACCTACGCGCTGTGCCGGCATCGAGGTGTCATCTGAGCCCGGGCTCCGGCGTGGGGTGAGGACACGGGACCCGTTCTCTCACCCCATGGTGTACCCGGGCTTTCCAGGCAGCTCTGCCCGCTCTCAGCTGCTGGCATCACATTAAACCCCACCCCCCCGGTGTGCATGGGACATGTTTCCCTCTCTCCAAGGGGCAGAAGGAACTGGTTTGCCCAGGAGGAGGAAGGTGGGAGCTCCTGCCTGAGCACCAGTGCTGTGCTGCTGCCAGCTTGTTAGCTCAGGTCCCTGCCCCAAGCGTCAAGAAAAATCACAGAGAAATTAACAAAAAGCTCTCTGACTTAACCCAACTGGGAATATTTATTTTGAAAAAATTATTGAATTATAGCAGAGGAAACCCACCATATGAAACTAGCCAGGCTGGCATTTGTCTTCCTTGGAATACAGCTCTCTCCTCTACTCATGTTAATATTTAGTTTCTCTTTTTTCCATCTTTATGTATTTATTTGTACAGAGGGACTGGGATGTGACCAAGATCATTACATGTGTAACACTGCAGCGAAGTGATAATGTGTTTAAGGTTAAATGGGTGAAACATGACATTTGACTAATAAACTTTTTCCTGTGTTGTGACTCCATAAACAAAGGGAAACACACTGTGCTGCTGCTGCTGCTGCCGAGAGGAAAGGGGAGCTGGGCTGTGGGTTTTTTTTTTACACGGCCTTTGTTTCCTACACACTGTATCATTGGATTCAAAGAGGATTTGCCGAATACAACAGATATGAAATGTGTGATGTTCATTTTAAAATTACAAGTACAGCCTGCTATTGACCATCTAATTATGCTGAGTTCCATTTATAAACATAGCTAACCACTAAGTTTATAGAGACTTTTTGTGCTGCTTTAATAGGATATTGATCGAGAGCAAGGTTTGAGTGGACTGCCATTGAATTGTGTAATGGCATACAAAAGGCAAGGTCACGGCAACTGTTCACTCTATGCCTGCAGTCTATTTTTTATTATAATCTTTTTTTTTCTTCCACTCATACCCAAGCCCAAACAGCGTGTTTTGGATAGCAGTGCTTTGCTAAGGAACATACGAGTATCTTTTTAAATGATAATTTTCATGCTGCTGACTTTAACTACCTTCACTATTGTAATGCTTGGTATAGCAGAAAACATACAGGCTGCTGTTTACAGAGAGTTGGTTTATTACACCCCGGCTCTCACACACATGCTCTGGGTGGAGGAGAGTTTCTTCTCCCCTCCTGGGCTACAGGAAGGCAGCACCATACTCCCAGCCCTTTGCAGCCACCAGCCTGTCCCAGACCCACCAGAGGAGCCAGGGCACCTCACACCTTCCCACAGGCATCCAGTGGGTGCTGGGGCTGGCAGGACTCTCCCTGCAGTTTGTTCTTGGCTGTACCTGGCCACTGGCTGTCAAGGCGTGAGGAAGCTGTGCTTCCTCCGTGGCACTCGTGCTCCGTGCCTGGAGCAGTGACAATTACTTTCATTTCTAGCACTCAACAGCTTCAGCCCCTGCATCCGCTGCTGCTAACTAAGCCTGGCACCAGCCCCATCCAGCAGCCTCCATGTTGCAAGATCCTGAGCTTTTCAAAATGCCTTGGCCACAAAAGCACCTCTTACCTGTGGAATTAGTCTGGCTGCCTCAGGGATAATTAGCTGGACTGTGCCTGTGTTTGTACAGGAGTGGTAAGCAACTACATGTGCTCTTGTGGGTTCCCTGGCTCATTAGAAAGATTAAAAGTCACCCCGCTTGCTCCGTGCATCTCCTTCCTGCTCACAGCTAACGTCTTAGAACTCAAAGTGTGGCATTTTCAGTCCAGGGTGCAGTCAGAATTCCCTTGTTTATCAGCATGAAGAATGATGTCATTTTGACAAATAACACAGTACAAAACAAATATGTTTGATTTGGCTCTAGCGAATGTTCATAAATCCTAAATCTTTCCTCACATCCTGGGCAGTGCAGTTTATCTGGCTGCTTGAAGGACCTCCAAGGGAGGAGAACTTCCCAGCAGCTCTCTGCACAAGAGCACATGGTGTGGACTCAAAGCCAAGAGGGGAACAGCATTCCTGGTGCCTCTCTCCCCACTCCAGCCTGCCATGGCCTCCCAGTCTCTGCCAAGCCAGCAGGACTGTGCACTTGGCAGTGGCTTGGCACCACAGCCACCTCTCCACCAGCACCTTCTGCAGTAGGTATCCTCCAGTGCCCTGCAGATAGCTGCCTACAGTGAGTAATATATTTTCCTAACAAGGGTAGATGGGGAGAAGGTTTTGCTTGGCCAAGAGCTGGCTGTCAGTCCACAAGACGTGTACATCTCCAACGCTTCTGCTTCTGAGTCTTCTGCTGTCAGCCCGAACCTCTCTTGAGAGGGAAGAATGAAGTCTCTGTTATCTGAACGGGTCTCCCCAGTATCTGGGGTGACAGACAACACTTAGAAAACCGCTCACAGCCTTTGCTAGCTAATGTTGTAGAACTGAGAGCATGGTCTGCCACATCCACATCAGATGGGGTGGAGAGAGCAGTACTTGTTTTTCAGATAAACATTTATGATCTAATTTCTCTGTTTTACTAGGCTCTGCAAGATTCAGCAGCTGGGTACCGTTTTGAAAGAAAACCTGCATCTATGAGACTGAAGAAAGCAAGTTTCTGTTACAAAAACTGTCTAGACTTGTTTGATAGCTCACAGAAACTGTGATCATCAGCATGGATAGGCAAGACAGATAATGGTAACAGCTGACCTTTCGCTTGATTAATTCATTCCCCAAATTTGCATGATGGAGACAACTGCCTATTACTTGAGGCTCCCTGTCATGTGGACCTCTGGGAACTTTACTAAATAAACCTTGCACATAATTGCTACCAACAGTATTTCGTATGAGTAATTTTAGATAAAAGCAGCAAACCGCAGGCCAGTTAAAACTGTGGGAAATTACTTATTCTACCCGCATATTATCAATAGCAAGCATGGAATGACAAATTACAATAGATGGCCTCTTTGAAGACAGCAGAGACTAAACTTGAGGGCCCACTATGGACAGGAAGGCTTGTTCCTCCCCTAGCTAGGAGAAAGGATTTTTTAGAATGTAAAGCCAAGAGAATGTACTGAGGACATTTTGATTACTCAAGCTCCAGACTGTTAATCTCTGCTGGTGAGCCTGGATGATGGGTGTTCACAAGGTGAGCTCCCTAGAATGAAGGTAACCCATGGACTGATCTCCAATCATGACATAGGAACGCACAGAAAACCAGCAAGGGCAATACTGAAAAGCACACACTCTTTAGAAGACCTTGCCTGCCAATTTAGGCAATACACAGCAATTACTTTGTTGCTCTGTTATGTTAAACAATTCCTTGAATATGAGCATGCCAATTCATACTGGCTTAGCTGAGAGTTTGTTCCTAGACTCTACACTAAACATATCCTACTGGGTAGCCACGGCATGTCAGGCTGTGGGCTTCTCAGACCTCACAAAATAAACAAGGTTACAGCTGGTCAGTACATGTCTGGGGCATCTCCAAGGAAAATCCAGGGTGCTATCAAAAGCAGTGTAGCTAAATCAGTTGTTGGCACTCTTCCCTCTGAGTCAGTTCTGAAGTGATATCCCAATATGCTTTGGGGACACTATTTTTGGTAGAGGTGCTGGCTTGTAGACAGGATATAAAACTGAGGTCTTGACCTCCCAGATTATTAGAGCCCATGAAAAAGAGTGCAAACCCCCGTGTCTGGAACAGGAAAAAGATGAATCTTTTTATTTTGCCTCCCAACACATCCTTCTTGAATTTCTGATAAAGTTCATGCCTGTCCTGCTCTTCCTGCCTGCAGGTGCCCTAGAGTACTTCACACAGCAGCAGAAGGAATGTCTCAGACACAGTTCATAGTTTGGAAAACATGCTGAATGCTAAGATTTTTGATAGGATGCAAACTAAAATGACGTTTAAGTTTAGTTACAATAAAATATAATGGAAGATTAATAGGCATGAAATATTATGCTCATGAGGTCAGTGCCAAACTCCCAGGGAAGCTGGGACTGGGGCTGGCTGTGAAGGCTCAAGTCCTGAACAGGGGCACTTTTCTAGCAGCCCTGTCCTGTGCACACATGAAGCATGACTGACAGAGTCCAGAGGCAGTTCTGCTGTGTAGGGCTCCTACAGTAAAGATAAGATTGTGGTGAAGTGGGATGCCTTGCTGAGGGGGAGGGTGAATCCTCTGGGCTTCAAAAGCCTTACACTGTCACACTGGAATAAAGAGATATAACATGGAGACGTTCAAAGACTGGTGATAACTTGCTTTTGTCCACCATGGCTGCAGGTACCAGCAAGTTCATGCACACAGTGCAGGGAGTTAGATGTATTTAAACCCTTCAGAGGGTGAACTAATATGCAAATCTGCTGAGCACTTGCTAGCTTCTCTTGACTTCTGAGTTCTCTTAACTTCGTCCTTCTCACAAAATTCCCTCCAGTTCTCAGGGAAGAAAACTCAGGAGAAATGTCTGCCTCAAACTTTTTTTTCTCTCTGTTCTCTGATAACCATGTATCTTCTACACTCCATGCTTTTCTTGTAGCATCCTGTTTTTCAGTATGAAGCCAATTTACTAGCTAGAGCGAGGCTTTCCAAAAGAGGAAATAAACCAGAAAATCTGTGTTCTGACTCAAACCCACAGATTCTCTGCTAGGTTTGTGCCAGTCAGATTCCAGCCCCAAAAGGACTTAAACTACATGCTCAGAGCCAATACATAAACAAATATTCCTGCTGTCTAGGAGAACCATTGTAATGACTGGCTGTGCTAAAGAGATTGGTTACCAACAAAGGTTTCAAAGAGGCAAGTAGCTGAGTGGTTCACCTGAACAGTGGTAACTGGTGACAAAGTGATGTTATTGCACAGCTCTATACTCGCTGCAGAGATCCCCACAGGATTAGTACCTGGCTGACCAGAAGTCTCTGTGGAAGAGACTGTCCATACGCTCTCCTTGGACTATCTGGCTTATGTCATGACAAAATACAATCAATGCAACTTTGATCAATGAACAGGGTGGTGACAGGTACTCTTAATTCACTGTTGTTAGTGGGTATTGACAAGCCAGTAATGATCATGCTGCAGCGTGTCATTCATGCTGGGGGCATTAGCATTCTTTAAAGGTCAAAACGCAAATCCTTCTAGAAGACAGAATTCCATATAGTTAATGGAAAGTGCAGGTCTGGTGAAGTCAAGATGTACCCCTTTGCACAGCTTAGCTCAGAGCTGAAGCTGGTGCAGTTGTTGGCATTATTAACAGGTTTATCAATTTAGAGGTGTACAAATGTAAGCACTCACAGCATGGATGAACACAATGTGCAAAAACAGCAGAAGGAAATTTCCAGGCTTATGTGCACATTTCTAGAGGTCTGGTTAAAAAACAGTCCTTGGATCCTGCAAGGGATCCACCAGGTAAGCTGACCTCTGTAGGCATTTAGCTGTCCTCTGACACAGAGTCTGTCCATTTTCAGCTGGGTACCAGATGAAGTTACAACTTGCACATGTAAGTTGCAGAATGTAGATTTTTAAAATATACTTTAAAAAAATGTGCTATTTTATTTTCCCACATTAAAAGATGTGCCACATAGACACTGTCCACTGGTGAGAAGAAGGGAGAAGAAACTCTCAGTTTTTTAAGACACTGTTTCTGAGTTTGGGAATGGGCACGATAACGATCAAAGAAAAAAAACTGGGATTGCAGAAACCACATAAATTGGCCACAAAATGATACTTACTTTGTGAGACTCTTACTAGCTCAGTCACACTGAAAACACCTGATGTGACAAAACTGTCCTGGAAGCCCAAATGTCCTACAAAACAAACAGAGTGAGAGAACCACGATTAGCTTTAAACATTTAATGACAGTATTCTCAAATACTTTACTTTCATTTAGACTTAAAATGTGACATCTAATTTCCCACTTAGCAGTAATTATTGTTTATGTAGGTGGGTAACTAGTCATACAGCTATGTAGGCTGCTTTGTGGTTTCTATCTAGAGGTTAGGAAAGCTAGCATGACACATCAGCAGGGAGATTTTTACATGTTAAAGCATCTCAACAGGAAATCTGAAACAAAAGAGGACTATTTTAATAAACGGTTACCTTGGATGACCCCTAATGACTTCACAATTGAAATGAAAATACTGTACCTAGGAAACAGACAGGACAGCTAAGTTCTATAATCGTTTTAAACATTATTCTCTAAAGAAACATCTGATCAGGATTATCTATCCATTCATTCAAACAAAACAAGATTTAAAGATGTAGTCTTCATTTTTCTAAGGTTACACTAGGGAAATCTTAAAATAGAGGCCGGTTAAACAAATGCCTTCACCACAGAAAAAAACAATCCAACAGTTAAAACTAGTTTTTAAAAAGAAAAATAAAATCTCTGCATAAGAAAAGTACTAACGTTGAACTCTGGACTGTCTTTAGGAACCAGAGTGTACACTTCCACACTTGCCTCCCCCATGCAAGGAATGTCTCTACACTCGGTATCAAAATGTTATTACACTTTACATAACAGTATTTTCCTTCTTCTCTGAAAACATGCCTACCACCAAACGTTCATTTAATTTTCACGGGTATGATCAATTACAAAAGGAGCAGCTTTCAGGCTGCAACCCAGTGGAAATGTGCAGAGGGGGACACAGCAGTCCACCAAGGGCCAGACCTGGCCTGCAATTAAAGGTTTGCAGTTAGTCAGACAGACTGACCTCCTGCTTCTGAAATCAGGGTCGAAGGAGAAATCTCTGGATAAAGAGATTATTAAAAGAACTGTAAAGTCCTGCTTGTCCACAGGATAAGTGGCATACCTTTTTAGGTTGTCCTACTTAGAGTCACTGATTCCAGTGCACGCACACATATATTATTGAATGTTTTGCAGGGGCACCATCTGCTCTGTTGTTAATTGTTTGCCAGATTTGGTACGATGTTCCCATGGTCAGGATATTTTCCTGTACCCTGAGCTCATCCCGGCAATACCCACGTGCCTTCTTCTAGTGATCAGAGCAGTAAGACTAGTGCAAACTGCACATTCCACAGAAGCACAGAATTGTCACAGTTGGGAAAGACCTCTAAGATCACCCAGTCCAACTACCAACCCAGAAAAAACCACCATGCCCACTACAGCACGTCCTGATTTGCTCTCCTGGCTTTCCTTTGGGCTTGTTTAAAAATCCCAACGTATCCCATTGCCCCTCCTACCTGCAGAATGGGAAGTAAAATAAATGCATCTTAAGTGCAGGACTACAGAAGGGGCCATGCCAGGAAAAGGTTTGGGAGAGATCTGGAGGGAGGTCAGTGTTCATACCCAGCCAAAATCTTAGGGAATTCCGCTTCTGCATGGGAGAACGTCCCTGTTTCTGTGAGGATCCTACGGTGCCAGATGAACGCAGTCACTAAGCTAACAGACTTGAGACAAGTTTCTACATCAGGCATGTCTTTATACTTCAGCAATAATGATGAATTTTCAAACTGTGTATATGTATATCTTTGGGCATCCTTGTGTATGTGTGTATACATATGTATTATGTACACAAACATATAAATATACACAAATCTGTCATGCTCCAGCTGTAGATAAATGTACTATAAAATATTGAAATGGATGCTGAAATTCAACACAAACAAATTCCTCAATCTGCAAACAAGGTTTTTATTTATATCAAGAGAATAAATTTTATCTACTTCAAATGAAAAAAATGTTCTTACAAGCTTTTATTTTTCCTTATTTTCAATTTGGAAATGGCTCTAAGATAATTGTAAATGCTTTTGCCTGATGTCCTTTGTATTTTACCATAACAAAGGTGATGACTACATGATTTTGCTCTTTAGAGATGGTTACTCGCCATACACAATGTTTGTTCGTTGACAATTTCCCAAGTATTTTTAATATGAAGATCTACTTTTCATATGCTGCAGCAGACCTGCCTATTGAATTAAATGATCTGTGAATTAAAAATAATTCTCCTAGGTCTTCACTGAAACCACTCATGTGCCTAAAATTAAGCATATGCTTAAGTGCCTTGCTGGATCGCGGCCAGGATGCTTACTACTCCGCAGAGCCCTTTGCAGGGAAGCCAGTCCATGCTATGTAACTTCTCATACTGTGCTCATCATGGCACTATCTGACCAACTTCCAGAAGTGCATTCAGCAATGCTACAAACATCTGTCACATGTGGTTTTTTTCACACTGCACCATACTGGCCCTGCTCTGGTGTCCACCTCCACCTGCATTTCTCAGGCAGGTTCCTATGGCACTAAGAGTGAAGGTGAAATTTAAATACAGAAGTAAAAACCAAATCACAGCTATGGTAGGATATTTGGCTGATTTTTTAAGGGAAAGTCTAGAGCCCTTTGCAATCATGCAATAAAATCACAGTTATAGCATATCTAACATTACCTTAACCTAACAAACATAGGCAAAACGAGAAATTAAAATGCCATCAAGTGGTTTTAAATATATTCTAGTTCTCAGGGTCCCACAGGGCACATGAAAAGTTGTTAACTAATCTTGGGCCTGCTAACTTCATTATTGCTATAATCTTATTTTGCTGGGTGTACCCGAAATGTCCACTTACTCCTGTAGGAGCATTTCTTATGTGTCTGCAAGTAATAGTAATGATTAAACAACAGGACGCAATGAGAGTGATTAGATTTTCATCCTTCAATACTGAAAATAAACATTTCACAAATGAAAGGTGAATTTCACAATTCTCCAATTTGTTATTTACTTATAAACATTAGGAAATCAAGGGGCTCGTCTCGGCAATCATTAATAATACCTTGATGCCCATAAAAGCAGTGCCCTTGGCTTTGAGTTGTATCTTGAACTTGTTTCGATGCACAGTTGCTCTGTGGATTCACAGTTCAACAGAACCCCATGAAAGTTTAAAGTTTTGCCTGGACAGTTCAGGTTGCAAAAGCCAAGCCTAAGACTGTAGCTTTTGCTGAGCTGCGAGAGCAGTGCAACAAGAAAATGAGAAAAAAAGGACAAATCAGCTCGATGTGTGAAAGAAAAATTACTGTGAAATAGCAGCATTGACCCAATCTGTGAAGTAAATATTTTGTACCTCCAAACAGGGGTCAAAATGCAAAAATTTATCAATATATCAATTTGGCTGCTGCATTTAGCTATGAATAAATTTTTTTTTAAAAAGAGGTAAATTCAAGCAATTACCTTTGCAGATGTTAGCATTAATAAGCTCTTCCACTGAAAAGATGCTTAAACATCTCAAAAGCTTTCAAGATTTACTCTTCATACGGCACTTCAGTGGAAAAGGCTACACTGAGAGACCTTTGCTAAATATCCCAAAGATAAGACCTGGAAATGGCTGTATAAGATCAGGTTGTCTCTGCAGCTTTGTGTGATTGTCACGTTTTGGTAGTAAAGCAGGTGTTCAAAATAAGTATGACGGAATTTTTACTCACTTTTAAAAAACCTAACTGAGCTCATTCACTCTGGGTATAAATTAAGACACCTGCATAGCCAAGGCAGGCCCTGACTCAGCATAGCAGTTAGAGCACGTGCTTAATTCTAATCACATGCTTGACTAAAGCACATGCTTATTTGCTCTGCCAAATAAAGATGGGCTGACAAAGTTAAGCAGGTATTTAAATATATTGTTGAATCTTTGCCTTCAACCCAAGTGTAGGTCTAGCTAGGAGTTAGCTCGTCACACAAGACTTCACTTTGGCTTACGAGGATGATCAATTTTCCCCCAAGGGGGAAACCCCAGGCTAATAAGGCCAAATTGAATAAAGCAGATCAGGATGCTAACTAATAAATACTATGCCATTACCCAATCACAAGTTTGGGGCTGGGATGCAGCACCATCATAACAAGTACTGCATGAAAAACATCTTTTCACATCTTGAGGACTGCTTTAACTGGGGAGAAAATTCATAATGCAATTTACATATTCTTCTTTTAGATCTCAGTGAAGAAGCCAGAAGAAAAGGCTTAAATTGCTGGAGCCTAATTCTGATCTCAAAGAAGTTTCAAGCAAGTCTTTCTATACTGATCAAATAGAGTTTCACCTAATTTTCTCCTAATTTACACTGGCAGAGGAGAAATCAGGATTAGGACTTGTTGTCTAATGCTGTTTGTTTTGAATTATTAAGCAAACATTCCTATTTCAATGAGTAAACGTGTACAAAGGCAACTAACCTTCGTCCTAAAATCTAGTTTACAGGGACAGTATTGTCTGGTTTCCCAATTAATGCTGTAAAAAGGAGTCTCAGACGTTGAGCTACCAATCAAAAGCTTGTGTTGTAGCTTGAGAAAATCATGACTGATGCAATTACTTTTATGTAGAAAGTCTGAATATAGTCTATAGGTTAAAGTTCATTGGGTTATTGTTCCTTAATTGAATATCAGAAGATGTTTTCAAGGTGCTCAAGGTATTATTGTTATCTAATTAGCAGGCTTCCTTGTGTAATCCAACAGTATTATTCTTAGTATAAAATAGTTAGATTGCACCATAAATATAGAAGGTATTTTCTAAACACAGCTACAGCTGGTATCCTGAAATCCAAGCTCAAATAAAAATGTGAAAAAGTTACTCCTCTGAAGATGAAAAAATCTAAGTCCAGTGATTTCTCCTCCACTACGGCCTGACTGACATTGTATTAAGCTTTAGTGAACAGCTTTTTTAGGGACTTTGACTCCTTTTCAGTGTTTTGAAATTGCACAAGTCCCCCAGACTAGCACTGAAACAGTTTCTAAAGCTTTCTTTTTTTTTTTTTTCCCTTTCATGTTCAGCATCTCACTATACATAGCCATCTTAAAACCTTAAAGTAGTAATAATCAATTAGGGTCTCAAGCCTATTACCTTAACCAAATGCCTGATTAAAAGAAAAGCCCTCTCTGCTCAAAGTGCAACTAAATTCCTTTTGGTTTTATCCTCTATCTAGATAATCTCATGTTTCACAAACAATATGGAGCAATAATATTGATTAGAAAATTAATGTCTGTATCACACAGCACATGCAGGCCTTGAGAGAGGAGGTGTTATCAGAGGGAACCCAGATCACCCCGAGGACTCCCAAAAGGTTAGCTCTTCCAGGGCTGCACTGGCTGAGGAGGCTGGGAGGGATGGAGTTACACTTAACCTGTGCTCTCCAGGAGAAAGGAAAGGACAGAATATGTCTGCTTCAGTCAAGACCTTAATAATATTTACACCCTGCCTAACTGAGTTTATTAAGCCTGGTCTGACCCAGCCATGGCAGCCCCGTGACATCCCCTCCAGAAGCCCCTGTGCCCAAGCTCCTGCAGGCAGTCCAGCAGGGTGGTCGTGTGCCATGTCCTTGCACACGGAGGACGTGCACATCAGGGCAAGCATGGGTGAGACCAGCACCTGCCTGAGCACTTCCACCTGCTCACCCTGCCCAGGGCAATAGCAGTGAAGTTCACCAAGAGATATTTGGTCACTACCCCATGCTGGAAATGGAAAGCTAGATCCATGGGGCCAAACTGCATCCACTAACTTTGTATCTAAAAAAAAATGTGGAGATGGAAGAGACCATCTATCCCTGCTGTAATGCTCTGTCCAAGTGAATGTCGTTCCTGTTCAGATGGAAGAGAGCACAAGAGAGCTGAACACACGCCTGAATATTGCACAGAACTGTTACAAAATCTGCATTTACCAACAGATCCCAAATACCCATCTCCAGAGCCGCACAACAGCCTCATTTTAATGGCTTTGTACAAAATGCATTCCTCAAGTTTTTAAGTCATAAACCTTTAATGGTAAATTATACAGCACTTTTAACTCATGGGCTTTTTATAGATGAGTTAAGCAAGAAATTACACAATAAAGGTGATACAGAAACCTCTCTTGTTCCCTGACAAATGCTCCCATTTCTATTCTGAGTTGTTATTTCCAATTTAATTTTAATGCCGCAGCAATAGCTCATATTGGACAAACTACACATTTTCTTATGAAATAACTGCTGGACCACATGTCACAGACACCATTATTCTCCCTGGCTTGTCTACCTGCCTTTGGCTGAGGTTTTCAGAAGCACCAGAACTTTCTTTGTGGCCCATAGCAGGATGGATTAGACCATCCATGGCATGTCGTGTTAGTACAATAGAGGAACATTTTTAAGACTTTAAAGTCATGTAATACAATTCTAGGCTGGATCTTTCTTGTTAAAAAAAGTAGAATGGGAGTGATTGAAAGAGAAAAGGGCCAATATTTGACAACAGAAATCAGCATAACCTCCTAACAGCGGCAGTCATGGATGACTGCCCTTTGACCCGGGGAGATTATGTGGGATTTCAATGACAACAGCTGGAAGTGAGCATGTGAGAATAGAGAACACAGATCTGAGGCCTCCTACAAAAGACTGCACAATCCCTGCCCAGATCTGAGTGTTGATTAGAAATTGTTTCCTGGTCCTGGCTTAATAGAGTGTGATAATGGAAGTTTTGTTAACCCTTCACAATATGCAAAAACCATTGGTAAATGATTTGCCTTTTTGGGTTTTAGCTGAAAAGTCTGTAGCCAGCACAGTACAACCATGAAGCATTGCTAGTTTTCCTGGGGGCACTTCTGAAACCAGCGCTCACGTTTAGCTCCGTGCCCACACAGTTTGTATACTCTTGGTGGCCATGGACTCTCACACCTTCACCAGGGAATCCACCCAACCCATCAGGATGGGCATTCTCCAGAGGTGAATCAGAACAGAAATGCACATCTAACATCTCAGGGCACATCGCCTTTCATACTCACAGCATTTTAGAATCTCTAATACTAACAATGCCTAATTATTGTTTCAATATTGGGCTCCAGAGCCTGGGTTGCAAATTAATAAATGTCGACCAGAGCAAATGTGGCATCAGGCTGGCTGTGTCACCAACAGCCTGATCCTGCCACTGATCCACAGCAGCTTCATCTCTTAGAAAATTCAGCTCATTTTGTATTTAAGTGCAGAGATAGTGGAATTAATGGCAACTTATTACCGTTAATGAACCAATAATAGATCGGAATCAATCATGTCAGGTTTTGTCCAAGTGTAAGGCACAAGGATAGTTCCTTTCTCTTGAAGACAAAAGTCTTCTTGAAACACTGAAGGCCCTTCAAAGTTCACATTAAGGACCTTGTGCAATGGAAACCTTTCCAAGATCTAAGATATCTGGTGTGGTTTTTCATTTCTGATCACTCCTAACGTTGTAGGGTACTTTTTGCTACTCAGACAGGTGAGAAATCAGTTAAACACAGTTTTCTGATATAATGATAAAAAGTAAGAATCTCCCTCTCTACCCTATACCAAATTAGATAAATAAACTAACTGCATTAATACCAATAGTGGCCTATAGCTTGAAAAACAACAGATGCCTTAGATTAGCATATTTCTGTTTCAGGTCCCCCATCCAAAAAGCAAATATTAAAAAAAAAAAAAAAGGAAGAAAAATCATTCTAAATGGTCATACTAATTTGGCAACTTATAAAATAATGAACTCCTTAAAAGCCTTTCAAAGTAAACGAGATGAAATCTACCCTGGGCTAATAATTTTGGAATATTTATGGCATTCAACAATAAAAAAGAGTAATAAAAAGAAAAGCCTGCCTCCCTGAAAATAATAATCTGAAGGAGTGACTTATCTTCATATTTTCCTATCAACCCTGGTTACAAGAGCAACGACAGCTGTGATCTCCAAGGTCTGCATCGCCGTTCGAAGCATGACTCAATGTCCAAATGAGCCCAGAGAAACCACCCAGCTTCCCTGAGCTCCCCAGGGATGCTGCTGGCATGTGCTGCTGCAGGGTGCTCCCTGGGCTGACAGACGGGCACCCACTCAACCACCCACCCCTGCAGAAGAATGATGAATATGGGCACTGGAGGGGGACATATGAGAAGGTAGTGCTGTTCCTGTTCCTTCCCCCTGCAAGGCCCTTGTAAAATGAAAGATCCAAAGTCATCAGCCAGGCACTGCATGAACCTCAGGACCCCTCAAGAGCTGAAAAGCCTCCTAAGGAGCACAGTGTAAGGATAATTTCTTCTCAGCTGGTCATTTTTTGATGTCAGCATCGTATTTCTGGTACAGCTACAAGACACTGGTTTCCAGAACTGGTTTGTCTGGGGTGGACAGCACACGCTCCATCAGCTGTCCTAGCTCCTCTTACTCCTCATCAAGCATGATCTAAAATGTTGCCTCCTGAATTTTGCCCACTGACTTGTAAGAAGCTGCTGGCAGAGGTAAGGGCTTGTAGGGGCCGACACTGGGGCTGCATGCTGCAAGCACCACATGGAGCCACATTCTGGCCTTCACACCGACAGAGCGTGCCTCGGTCCCCGCAGAGTTTACTTGCGTTTACACTACTTCAAATTAGAATTTAGCTACAGTATTAATGCCATAAATATTATTGTTGATGCTGTGCGAAGAACATCAGTGTGAAAATAAATGCAAGGTTTTCTAAAAACCAGTGTGGAATACTTGGGTATTCAGACTAATCACCGACTGAAATAAGCACATTTGTTTCAAATCCTGGTTATAGCACTGCAGCCCCTCCCTCCTTTAAATCTTCCTCTTAACCATAGTGATGTTTATTGAATACCTGTCATCTCTCCAGCAGCATGTGCCAACAGCAGCTCACCAGTGCCAGGCTGCATGAAAACCCTTCTGTCTCCTATTCTCCAAGGGGCTCTCTTAGATCAACTACTCACCATACCCAATACACTGAAACCCATAAATTTGCAGATACTGCAGTCAAAATTCTTAACAGGAAAGTGCACCCATTTTGCCCAGTGTAGCATACTGAAATATCACATGGTGAGAAGCATTTCTCACCATGTGTAAACTGTCAATTTGATTTGAAATTAAAATTTTTGATTAACATGAGCATTTCTGAGCCTCCCGCTGGCAGCAGCCCTATTGCTGAAAAGTGACATGATTTGTGACACACATGCTGTACAGGAGCCCCATGCCAGCAATTGTTAAACCCATTTTCATTCTGCTTTAATACGGTATGACACTCAGGAAAATAATTTTAATATTTGGGAGAAAGAGGGCAAGGGCTTAAGGACTGAAGTCCTTGATGGGTGTAAAGCAGGATTAGAGCAGCACGGAAAAACGGCGCGGAGGTCTCCCCGTCTCACAAGTCATGTTTCTTTTCAGCAATAGGGACCATCTGCAGGAGGCTAAGAAAGGTCCGTGGTGAAGCACAAAGCCTTCTTTTAAATCCAGTTGATATTTCAAGCACAGCATGAGGTACTTTCCACCTATGAATGCTGAGATGCTTGTGCACAGGGAAATGCCTGCAACTTCAGTAATTAAACCCTCTCATACGGGAGGGAGGATTTTCTGGTTGCCACAGTGGTTGGTTATTTTTCCACATTTATTGTTTCCCCAGAGGTATCAGTGGTGACTGGAGATACTAACATTTATACGGGGAATTACTTACGAAAGAGGAAAGTTTTGTGACTATTTAGACTTCTAAGCCCAGGAATCCACCTCTTCCTCAGGCTGGTGGGAAGATTTTTGTTAGTCTAAACAGCTACCAAGTGAACACAAGAAGCGGGACGCTTCTGTGGCGACAGACTTTAAGGCTATGATACACGCACACCCAAGACAAAAGTTCAGTGGGGATTTTCATAAACGTAAGCCCGTGTCACTGTTGCAAGCTGCTGACTCAATTGTGTCACCTGCATATTTCTCAGAGCGGATCTTTTTTTTTCCAGTAACATCATGTTCTGAGGAAGTTTATCATGAAACGAGTATCACGAACAGTCATTCTGAGCAGCAGAACAGCTTTGATAAGTGTCGACATGCATCTGACTTTTTCTTTGAGCTCCTAAAACCATTCGTCACATTAAACACTCAGCTCTTCTGGACTCTCTGTTCCTAGTAAACACAGAATGATTTCTAATTGCCACAATATAGCAAGTTAAAAAAAACAACAAAACAGTATTTAAAAAATAATTTTAAATGGTGAAATGAAATACCAGGATGATTCAGATGCTCTGGAAGTATTCAGTCCTGAACATAAAGCTGTGTGCTCATTTATGTTAGTAACAGCACTCAAGAATTCAATCTGCACGAAAAACATGGTCCTCAATAAAGCCATGATATACAGTTATTATAAGTGTGCAGGTTCTTTTAAAGAAGTCTTTAAGTTTAAGTAAGTGTTGTGTGTAAATATCTAGTTTTAATTAGAATATTGCCAAGAAATTATACAACTAGACTCAGCGATGCTGTAGTTATTTTAGGATCTGCAAAGGCCTCCCTTGGCTGGCAGCAGCTGAGTGCACCCTCCAAGGTTACTCTGCAGACACGCTTGGAGCTGAACCCAGGGAGTCTGAAGCCCTGTGGACCCAGAACTAGGGGGCTATAAAAAGAGAGAGGGGTTTTTTTCTTAATTTACACATTAGTTTATACTCCTAGAACAATCCAGGTATTCAGAGCATATGGCAGAATTCTCTAGAAAAGCCCAGCATCCAGAGAAGCTGGTGGGGCCAGGGTCAGGCGAGGCTGGGCAGCTTTCCTGCCCCACTTTGCTGGGTGATAATGGACACAAAACCCAGCAGCTTCATCAGCTGTTTCCTCTCATCCTCCCTTCCTGGCACCCCCTCTCTCTTCACACCAAAGCACTTTAAAAAGTCTGTGGCCAGACGCAGTGATAGTGGAAGCTGTAGAAATACATACTCAGGATTAGATAGTATAAAATGTGATGTGAAAATAAGGATGCTGGGCATGGAAGCGAAGTCACAAGGATCAGCCAGCTCCACCCTTCCCCATGGCCTTTCCTCTCTGTCGCTTCTTACACCTCTTCCACTGATACCACCAGTGAGCAAACTTTAATTTATAATAAATCCTGTGCAAGTCATGTTACTCTATTTACCTATTGTCCTTTCCATTGTATCAGTTGGAGTTTTCTCTCCAGAAGCTTGTTACTCCTCTAGTCTCCATACAGAACAATAACTTCAAAACTTCAATAACTTCCAGATCCAAGTCCTTGCACTAGGTTTCCATGTTAGCTATCCTTGTGGCTGGGGAGGAAAGAGACTTGCCACTAGTCATGGCATGACAACACACATACAGTCTGTCCTTGACTGCCCACATTACTGGGCTCTGGAAGGTCAGTTGGGGCCATCCTGAGAGATCCCTGCATGGAAGATCGGGGGAACCTCACAAGGTTTTCTCCAGCAGCACCTGGGCTGCCTCACCTTAGAGAGCAGGGTACCAAGGTAAGTCTCTGGAATAAAGCTCTGATATACTGGTGGCAAAGACAGAAAGGAATGGGTCTGGAAGCACACAAGCTTGCACAAAACCGAAAGCACAAAACCTAGTGCTTATGGCTGCAGATTAGGGCACTGCAGACAAACATGCCTAACATGCATGGGCTTGCAACTCCTGTCCAGAGGGGAGAGTGACACCCAGTGCAGTGTCACCCTCTCTGTAGAGGCCCTGTGGACTGAGGGCTGGGAACTTAGAGGAGCCGTCTTCATTGCCAGCTTGTGGACTGCAAAGTGCCTCCACCAAGCATGGAGTCACTGGGTGGCCACCAGGATCTGCACCAACTTCATCTGAGTTACACATGACATCTCCAGAGAAGAACAAAAACATGGAATGACTAGCAAAGGCACCAATCAATGAGTCTCCACAAGGAACATGTCACCCCTCATAATGCCCCTTAGAAACAACACAACCCCTCTTCTGGATGATCCATGCTCTGCTCAGGCTCTGCTGGGTCTCTGCCTCCTCCAAGTATTGATGAGGAAGCTCCACAGACTTATTGAGTGACCTTCCAAGGACCGTTGCATTTGGGGTTAGGCCGGCAACTATGTTTACAGATGGTGGTGGAAAACCCACAGTGTATTCGTGGACAATTCCCCCAGCCAAGTCCCAAACCAGCAGCTAAGTCCAAGGGGAAGAGACTGCTGGATATGGAGACCAGCAGCAGAGCTCTACATGGTGACTAAGACTCTGTTTTATTCTAAGTTTGTGTTTTGTAGGGCAGGATGCCCTGTCTACATTCCTTTACAGACAGAGAATGGACATTTATTAACAAGTACTTGGGCGGACAGCCCAAAACTCTAGACTCCTGGCCTGGGTCTGTACAACAGAGAGGGCCAGTGACCCCCGTTTGTGTTTATTGTACTTCTACAGACACATGTTGGTGTGACAGGGGCATTCACTTTCTCAGGTTCAGGCCAAGGTCAGACCAGAACACAGACTGGATTTATTTTCTCTGTGTAATCTGCTCAGACTGTAGCCCAAAGAGAGCCTCCAAGTTCACTAATTGGGAGGGATTCAAGATTAACAAAGTAAACGGAAGGGGCAGAAAGGGACCTTCTTAGTGCTTATCTAAATTCATGTGCTCATCCCATGTGTGGCAGATATGGTGGTTGCAGGGGAGTTGTCTCAAGGAATTGAGATGACAGGGGTAGGATGTCTCGCCCCAGAAGGCTGCCTCCAGCAACTTAAGACATACTCCTAGTATAGAGGTTAGAACCTGGGATGAATTTGTTGTACAGGGTTGGCTGGTCAGCTGAGCCTGTGCTGCCCTCTTCCCACAGCAGCAGGCTTGCTTCTCTAGACCCTCCTACTCTCCTCCCCATCACCCAGTCTTACATAGCATGGTGGGATACACCAGGATGCAGGAATGTGGCAGCAGGGTGGAGTTCCTATGTCAGATGCTGTATTCGTATGTATTTGGGACAATCTGAAGATAACACAGGGACCAGGACTTCAAATTTGGACCATGCACAGCAGCCTGGCTCACCTGCCCTGTGTCAGCCACCAAGCTTGTTCTAACACTAGTCTGTATGTAAACTTTGCACTGTCACTGACATGACATGAAAAGCAGACATCTTGGTGATGAGCAGCAGTGGAGCAGGCAGAAAGAATGAAAATGGAAAAGGAATTCCACTCACAGAGAACTTTACATTAAACTAAAGCAACTCAGGTAAAACGGAAACCCATCCATTATGGTTTATAATGCATAAACATCTATTTCTTCTCCGTTCCTTCTTTGCCTGCATTACTGAAATACAGAAACTAAGGAAAAAAAAAAGATGGATGGATTTTGGAAGACTCAGAGTTCAACTCAGGATGGATGTGATTCCAACATTTCAGATTCTTATCTCATCATAATTGGAATAGCTGAACCTCTCTTGTCTGCAAAATTAGGCAAGACATCCTGTGAGAATGGGCTCTTTTTCATAGCAGTTTAGTCCCCAGATGCATAAAAGAATGAAAACAAGAAACAGAACACAACATTTTAACTTTTGAATAATGGCTTCATTTGGGCAGCTCAGAACAGAACTTCACTGGAAGAGCTGAGGAGGAAGTTCTTGCTGCCAGTATGCCCATCCCTAGATACATTCATCCACAGAGCACATAAACACCTCTCTAAAATGATAATTTATCTAAGAAACTCCCATTCTGCAGAATTCAAGTCAAAAACAGAAAGGGAAGAATGTACACGTGGGCAGCTGATACAGCTTCCACTCTTCTACCCCAAAGAAACAATTCAATTAAGTCAATGTGTCCTGCTAGATCTACCTTTGCAGCAAACTCTCTCTTTGTCTACTCTGGCTTTTGAGGATGAGCAGGAGAGGGGCGGGTGACTTCCTTGAGCAGCACAATCTCAGGTCTAGAGCAATTAAGCATTAAGCTGAAACATCTCAGTTTTAAACCTCCCTGGGGTTCAACAGAGAGAGAGATGAACTCCCAGAAGGCCCAGTATCTCCACTGATTATAGAGGAGAGTGAGGATTTTAGGTTCATAGCTTGTGCCTCATTTTAATGCCTAATGTTGGGTGGGATGAAATCCAAGCCTTAGAAGTCCATATACCATGTCAGCAGAGACCTGACAGAAAATTTGCTTTCTTCCCTGTCTCTTGCTACAGGCAATATCACTGACATGCTCCTCTAACCTTACATTTATATCTGGCTACTTGTTGTTTTGCTTGTTATTGGTTTGTTTGAGTTGTTTGTTTGTTTTTAAATTCAGAAGACTGTAAAATACAAGTATTGCTGAGTTATCCTTGTGTTCTTGTCCTTCATCTGGTTCATTTGCAGGAGGGAATAATGATCTGTCACCAAGGTAAATTCATTACCCGGCAGATAATGCCACAGTGTTTCTGCTGCCCATTTCACAGTAAGACATTCTTCTTCAATGATGTTGCATCTCTGTTCTCGTGGGAACAGTTTACGGCTGACATAGCAATAGTAGTAATAACAACTTACATTTATATTGTGCACGGGGTGATCTTTACTTCTCCCTCTTTCTAACAGTGGACACCTCCCTGTCCTACTGCAAATACATCCTTCATGGCTGTGACAGACAGAAATCTGGATTCACTAGTTCTGGGCTGCCTCATTCCTCAGCTGTTTGCACAAGTTGTCATATTCTTTCCAGCTCCTTTCATTATTGCTTTAAATTGAGCTGTTGCCCACTACTGTACCACTGCCCTAAGCCTTCCCTCACAAAAATCTGTGGGGTTCCCCTCCTGCCTCAAAACCCACAGCTACCTCAGTCCACCAAGCTGCTGTCCATCCTCTCCTGCTTCTCACCTCTTCCCTTCCTCCTGCAGCTCAGGCTGTGGCATGCTCTGCTGTACAATAAAATTGGCTCCCCTCTGTACCGCAGGGGGGACATGGCCAGCTCTGCATTCTGCTCTTGGAAATTTCCTGAAAGCGAATTCCCTGATTTTTAAGGACTTTCAGGTATAACATGTGGGAAAATCACAGGTGGTCTGCACTGCAAAGCTGGTCAGGTGGGGACACCCCCCAAACACCAGCAGGTTTTCAGATGGGGATGCAGCTGTCAAAGAGCCTTCTGTTACAGATATGATTTTAAGAGCAAAGAACAGAAGGAGAAAAATAACAGGGACAGAGGTCTAAATTCTCTGTGAATGAGTGCTATCAGCTATATAAGAAGTATTCCTTTCTTATGATCCTGGGAGAAGAAATGCCAGCAAAGGCTTTGGCCCACTGTGGTCTGACAGATGAAAGACACCCTTGTCCCTGGCTAAGAGCTGGCAGGAACCTGCCGGACCATACCCTGGCTCATGTCCTGAGACACTGCACCACCAAAGCTCCCTCTGATACCCAGCCACGGCAGGCTGGGCAGGGGGGGACATGGCACTGAGCCCACGGGCTGGCACACCCAGAGGCTGGGGACCTGGCCATGCCTTCTTCAAAGGCCAGAGAGAGAGGGAAGATAACTTGGATCCCCTGTAGCAGCCCTGTCTTTTCCCTGTGCCTCTTTTTGCCAGGGAGAGGAGACTGGTGCTGGCTCCTCATCCCAGTGTGGCTTGCAGCAGATCCCCTTGCTTCAAGTACCAGTGAGCAAGGGTGGGAGGTAATGATTAGAGACACTCTAAATGATTGCATTAATTGAATCTTACGAAAATAGAAAACAATGGCAGTGGGTAATAATAAAACCCCCCTATAACCACGTACATCTCTTGTTTACTAGAAAGTCCTTCACTGACTACAGATTTACTCTGGGGCACAGCAGGAAACTTTTCTCCTTTAATTTTAATCAGCCTTTTTTTTTTTTTTTTTTCCCCTTTCAGAGAAAAATACCAGCTATCAGATCTGTGTTTCCCATCCACTCCTAAGACTCCTCAGTGCACAGCAGGAGGGGGAGAAAGGGAGAAGGCAGAGGGATGATATAGTTTACAGCACATACTCGGCACTAACTCCCAACTGTCAAATTTCAGCATTTTCTTCAGCCGCAGCAGTGGTTAACAAAAAATTGTTAAGACAGCAGACATGAAATGCACATTTAATCAACTGGCACCTTTCTACCACCCCAGCACCAGAAACTACCCGGACACTATTACAACCCAGAAAAAAAAAAAAAAGGCAAAAAAAAAAGTTGTATTAACTGAAGATAGGGCACTGACGGGAGAAAAAGGAGCAGAAATGAACAACATGAACTGCTGTAAACAACTTGCGGCGCCCTTTGTGTGCAAGATAACAATAGCAGAGTTAAAGGAGTATGTTTACAAGGGTGCCTTGCTCGCCTCACCTGCCTCCTGCCCCCCTTTTGCCACACTCGCTACGTCGCTCCTGGGAAAATATTTGTGAACTATTGCAAATAAAAGTCTCCTTCTCACTTTCCAAGAAACGGATCTGGTACTTTTCCATTTCATTCACACTACGGCCAGACTTTGGAGGGGATTTTATTCTCTCAGCTCTGTGAGAGTCCCACTAAACTTTCTTTCCATTTCCTATTTTGCAACTTTTGCAATTACACAGTAGTATCTGCAATTAAAAAATAGTATCTGATTAGCTGTAGAAGTGATGAGGCTTTTTCTGGAAGCCTGGTCTCACCAAAGTGCCCTCCCTTGACAACAGCAGCAGCCCAGCATACAGCTTTCAGGAACTGTGCATTGCTCTTCGTGTGCAGCTCTTTGTTCATCTACACAGCTTCAGATTTACAAAATTAAGGCTACTTGGAAAGCACCTGATTAACCCACGAATCTGCAGCAATCGCAGATATTTAGATTTTTTTCTGAGTGTACAAACCCAAAATACGTATGAAGGTTGGAATCCAGTGAAAATCACCTTGTACCTGTAAAACCAGGTATGATTCATCAGGCATTGCACCACAAACTGAAACCAGAGGAAGGTGTGAAATACCAACATACATTTTCATAGCATGTATGTGTATTTGGAAAGGCCTAGAGTCAACAGAATACCTCCTGTGTTGGCCAGTAAGTCGGAACAAAAGAACAGAGGAACACGAGCAAGAAAGCACGATCCCTTATCACAGCTCTTGGTGGTGGCCCCGTGCTGTGCTCTGACATTCATGGCCAAATGGACCAAGCTCTGGTTGAGGCAGCAGAGGTTTGGGTGCTGATGGTCCCAAATAGGGTGAAGGACAAGTGCGTAAGTAGGAGGAAAAATATGGTTTGTCATAAAGTGCCAGGTTGGCTGGGACTTGAATCGTGGGGGAGCTCTGATACTCTGGGTGGACTTGCTGCGCAGCAGAAAGATGGTTTGCCAGAGATGGGCAGTCTGCCACCCACCACCTCAGAATCCCAGAAATGTCTTTGGCTGGAAGAGACCTCCAAGATCATCCAGCCCAGCCTTAGACCTAACACTGCAAGCTCACCACTAAGCCACGTCCCTAAACACCAGGTCCACATGCCTAAGCACCACCTCCACCTCGAGCAGGAGAGGATTCTGCTGCCAGCCAGCAAATGCTGCCTTCACCCCTCCTCACTGCAGCTCACCCAGTGAGAACCAGCACTCCTCCAGCTCATCCGCAGAGCTCAGCTCCCAGCACACATTTTGGACGTCCAGTGGTTTGACCACAGAGGGCAAAACTTTGGCAGGGGAGCGCTCCTGATCCCTGCAGAGAGTCAAGCTGGATTTTGGTGCAGGGACCTTGGAGTGCAGGGCTCCCACCCACTTCAGCAGCCGACTGGCACTGCTGCAAGGAGACACTACCTAGATAGATGTGAAGTAATGAATGCTTCGGATAAGAGACTGATTTCAGAGTGTGCTTTTATCCACAGTCCCTGTATTTATAGTTCAAGCCTTTTCAATTAATACGCACACCCTAAAAGAATTAAACTACTAATTATCACATTTTACTGTGGTTCACAGAACTTTCATCAGATCTAGTAAATGAAATCACGAGTTCAGCAGAAGAAGCTTTACTGCGCCCAATTATGTCAAGGGTATATCATGTTGATAATAAAAGATCACTTGGTTGGAAGCCTAACCTAGAAGGTTGGGGAGGCGTAAAAAGTTCACATTTTGGATCATGCTGCTCTGGTGTGGGTGTTTTGTGTTTTTTTTCTTGGTTATTGTGGAAGGCAATTTTCCTGCAAGTAAAATTTTCCCTTTGTCTTACATTACAGGCATTAGGAAATTCTTACACTGAAAGGCAAATAAATAGGTTTGGGGGTTTGGTTTGCAAGTTAGGCTTTGGCATCACATTATCTTTCCACTAACAAAACTCTCTGCTGGACAGAAAATTAAAACGATACCCATACCACAAATAAATTTCTTTCCCAAAGTGCCCAGCTTCTTGGTGGGCAAGTGTGGTATTCAAAAGCTTCCTTTAGCCTGTGGTCCACTCAGGCAGTAGCAATTACTCTGATGCAACCCAACTCTCAGCTGTTAATTAAAAAGCAAGTCTCTCCAGAAAACATATGAAAAAAACCCCACGGTTGTAGAGAAAAGTGGAGATTGCTCAGAGCTCCAGCTGCCTGTCCCAGGACCCCAGAAGGACTGGAGGGAAACTTTCCTGGTCGGGGCACGGGAGCTTCCTAGGAGGGGGCTCCTGGCCAGCCCGTTTCCAAGCTGCCCTCTAGATGGCCCTTGCTGTTATCTTGTGGATAAATATACACAGAAAGGAATGGAATGGAGGAACAGAATAGAAACATATTTTGAAATGACTTAGAATAACCGCAGCTGTATTTATGCACCTTATCCATTGGAAAGGTTCATTGCCTTTTTCCTGTACACCCACATGGAGAAATAAAAATATATACTCTAGCCACACTTATATTTCTCCTTTCCTTTGCAGCATTCAGCCACTCCAAGTGTAATGAACGTTTCATGTCTTTCAAGCATTGCTTTGTCATGCTATAAACATTCATTTCATGCTTTGAATATTTCCTGTCATACTCGCCTTGGATGAATTTTTTGTGGGAATGCTTTGCTTGTGAAGGTTAATGGTTAGCAGCAGTGAAAACTGAAGTCCTCTGTCAATCCTCAAGTCTCAAGCCCCACAGGTCACTGATGAGAAGGGCTCTCCACTCAGCCCTGGCAGAGGCTGCAGAACTGACCCTGACTGACGAGCACATATCTCACCCGATTGACAGTCAACACCCTTCACTGTTGCCATCGCAGGGTCCCCTCAAGAGAGTGCCAGCTACTGCTAAGCAGGTGAAACCCTAAGCCTAGCAGAGGACCCACTAAATCCTGGAAATGGTGTAACTGTGCCTCATAATCTGGACCACAAAATCATTTTACTTAAAGAGTGCTAATCTCAATGAAAATATAGGGGGAAATGGTGTTTTCTTTCCTAATTATTCAGACACTTCTTCATGACAATCATGAAACTGGCAGGGGAATACAGATGGATGCTGAAAAGTTTCAGTTCTGGACTGTTATGATCAAAACACTGTCTTTCTAGTTCTTGTTGGAATCTATCCGTAACAAAACAAGATTAAAAAAAGAGCAAGACTAAATCACATATAAGTTAAACCTATAACCGGACATTTCTGCTTTTGTTTCCTTGGGAAATGCTGGCTCTCAGAACTGCCTACATGCACTCCCTCTCAGAGGTTGATGAAACATAGGTTGGACCTCATCAGACCTTCGTCAGGGTTAGAGTCAATAGCAGATTCTGTCCAACCCAGAGGAAGGCAGAAGAGACCAGCCCCACCAGGGCTCCCCTGCTCAGCCTGGACAAAGTTCCCCGTTGCTGTTCCCGGCTGACAACGTGATCCATACGGGTGCAAATCCGTTCAGAATTTGGTCCTGGCAAGTTCCAAAGGTGCAAACAAGCTGACATCGCCAGGAGCTTTGACTTCAGTGCCAGCTATGAGATTCCTTATTGAAAATGCTAAGGGCTCTTTTTTTTTAAAAAAAAAAAAAAAAGAAGCTTTTTTTTCTGAAGCAAAGTTAATTTGAGATTAGTCCCTCAGGCTGTGATAACTCCTCAGTCTTGCTCTGTAAACAAGAGAGGAGCGTTTTCTTGCATTTATACGATTCTGATGCAAATGATCCCATGAACAAGAGCACTAATAAAAGCTGCCATTACTCTGTTACCCTGTTTGCAGCTGTAGCTGATAGAAAACTTTCTCTGCAAGGCTCGGTTATCTGCTGCAAATGAGGTGTTTCAGGAATGTTAGTCATCTGCGAGGACAGACTTTCTAACAGCACCAGTTTCTGCATTGTGTGTTCAGAGAACTGCTTGTGGCCGTGCACTCCTGGGGTGGGAATTAAGGGGCCCATCCGAGGACCGCGTGGACCCTCCAGACACCACCAAGTCCTGCTGCACTTGCAGCACCTTGTTGGTGAGTAAGTGTAAAGCTGGTTGGCATTAAACTCAGTCACCACCAAAAGAGCTTGGGAGGGAGCAGAACATACCTGAAGTAGTGGAGATGGGAGGTTGGGCTGGCCTGAGAAGAAGGGATGGCCTTGGAAGACAGTGTTGTTATACTAGTTAAAAAGTTGGCTGTCAAAGGAACTGGAGGTCTCTCAGCTACCACTTAACTTTCAGTGTAGTTGAGTGGTGGGGACAACCACAAAGAACAGTTATATTTTCTGCCTGTATCAGCCTGAGTGGAGGGTTTGAACAACAAACTCTGCATCCAAGAGCAGTATCTAACCCTCAGGCCAGGCAGACACCACTTCCATGGCTGAAGCTACCCCACTGCACAAAACAAGACTTGCCAGGCTTTGGAACCAGAAAGAAAGCATACAGAAAGGAACTGGGCTCTGCAGCCTGTTAGTTAAGGCAGAGAGGTTGTTCCACAAGCTGCTTTTGCATTTTACCAGGTTGCACATAATCTCTTCCTTCCCTGCAGCCAAAGCTGTGCTATGCCTGCCACAACCAGCCTTGCCTAGAGAAGAAGAAAAGGAAACTTCTCGCATGTGTTCCCACTATGACCTTCTCTTTCTCCAGCCTGAGGACCAGAATTTCTTCTTTATTCTTTTTAGGCATGGAAAAGTAAGCATATACTTCAGCATATTTTTAAGGTTTAATACTCAAGTCCAGCCCTACTTAAGCAAAGAATTCACAGATGATATTTACAAGTCCAGTGTAATTACTGCAGGGCTGAAAAACGAGTTCTGTGAGTTACGGTACATCATTGTTTTTCTTTTTTTCTTTTTAATGTTACAAAGAACAATGTGCCTTTCATTTCCTGCAGTGCTGTTAAGGTACTTGTAGCTCAAAGCAGCAAGAACACATTAAAACTAAAAAAGCATTTGGCTTAAACATTTTTATTTTTGAGATAAATGCCTCTCCCCCTGCAGAAATTGCCTGAACAATGAATTTGGCACACGTTTGTGATCAGCTGTAATAATGAGTGCCTTCTTGCTCACTTGAAACGGGAGAATTTACCAACTTCTTTAAAAAAAGAATTTGCTAATCTACGAGTAAAGTGGTGTGCTACCGACCTAGAGTTATCAAATCACACCACCACACACTCCAGAGACACCAGTTGTCTGTAGAAAATGACACAGCATTCCTCTGCTTTACACAGCACACTGTGTGTGTACCTTTACGCTGCAGTTACTAATTCACTAGTGCTACCACATCAAACACAAACACTGCCTGGTGGATGTCTGACATCCATTTACTGACAGCAGCAACACAGAGCTGCACCACAATTATTAACCAGTTTCTGCTGCACCCTCCTTGCCTCCCTCCAGAGCTCAACTCCTGCTGGAGCAGAGCAGGATTTGACTTTTAATATGCCGTGAGTCTCTGAAAGTTCAAATCACAAATATCCCCCACTTTGTAGACAAAAAGACTGAAAAGTTCTTCTACAAAAGTTTAAAATAATCCTGCTTGCAAAAAGAAAACCTATCCGATAGCTTTTTCAGTGACTGAGAGAATAAAAGCCCTAGAGAGAGTCCACGGCAGTGCTGAGCTGGGAATTCAGTTGTTGCTGATCCCCAGGCATGCAGTCACTTCACTACATCAGACTAGCCTTTTTGTCATCCTCAGTTCACTGAAAAGTAGTTTGTTTATAAAATACAGCCCCAAAGTAGTGCATTTACAGAGGTTTTAAAATCAGAAACTTTTTTTTTTTTTTTTGATTGGGTGAATTGCAAAATCCCTTTGTGGTGCCAACTGAAATGAAGCTTTTACATACCATTAGGCAACTACAAAAGTGGGGAATTTTCCACACGGGTGTTCCACCCAACTGGTCAGAAAAAAACCCCTTATTTGAACAAAATATCAGGACATCAGAACACGTTCCTGCCTTTCAAATGAAGTTGCTGGTCCTTTTCATGATCCTGCCTGCAAATGTCCTCACCCACATGTCAAAGAGACAAATTCTGGGGGTTCTTCCTCTCCTCAAGCAGCTCTTTACCATGCTAAAGGACCTGAGAGACAGCAGCACTGTGCACAAAATTCAGATACGTGGTGGTTTTAGCCCTGGTTCCAGGACAAGACATTTGGACTATACATGCACAAATGAGGCCTGTCTCTCCTGCGTGTTTGCTTTTCATGACCATCATGCTGGATCTCTCTCTCTCTAGAAAAAATAAAATTCATAATATATCCATAGAAATTGACTGCCTGAAAACTGTTTTGGTTTAATGGAGACTGAGCCAGTGTTAAAGCCACCACTGAGAGCAGAAGATGTCACCATCTTCTCTGTTTGTGCTGAATCTGCTCCAGAAAATAGAACTGTAAAGCCCACTAGAAAAAAAGCAGTGGCTGTAAAAAAGGAAAGATTTTCTTCCCATGAACTTCACTTTAATGAAGGTTAGACATACAGGTTTTTCAAAATAACACATACAATTTAAAATGATGAATTAAAATCTGTAGTAGGAGGCCTTCTTTTTCAGGGCTGTATAGTTGACCCTTTTGAACCTACATTACTCAAGGTATGCAAAATATATGTGTATAATAAATAGCTCTAGAATTTATGGAGTGGAACAGAAAGGATATTAACAGGCAAGCAGAGAGGCTGTATAACCCTCACAAGGCCTTTAAAGATTTATTTTTTTAAAATGAAGGAATGCATGCATGTAAAAGGTAGTACTTAATCGATACACTTCTTTGTGCCTTCCAGAAACACATGCAAAATGATTCCAAAGCCACCCTCAATCTGGTCATACTGCTGTTAATGTCGGAGGGAATAAGATTATTCACAATACTATTTTCCTTAGATTTAAAAAAAAAATATTTCTCTCTGTGTGGGCTCATTCCCACTCTCAGTAAAATCAATTACAAGACTCCCATTGACTCCAGAGGGATTTGGATCAGGCCCTGTGGAAGTGGGTCTACAGCAAGTGTGGAACAACGCAGTTAATATGATTTATTGTGTCCATTTCTGTGTGTGCAGTTTTTCATTTTCTAAAGGCTGCAGTTTTGCTTTCATCCTCACGTTCAGCAGATAAGAGCTGCAGATCTGTGTTGATCTACAGACTGGGTGCACCCCAAGCTGGGGGCTGTGTGTGCTGAGAACAAGCCCAGCGTCTGCCCAGGGGGAAGAAAACCCCTCCAGGGCCCACGGGCTGCCTTGGACTCCTTTGTAAAGAAAATCTCCCACACAGGCACTGCAAAAGGTGCAGAATCAGTTAGGAGGCTTCTGCTGTGGTGGGGAAAAATACCCTTTAGTAAAACTGAGAAAAAGCAAAATCCTTTTCCTGTTTATATATATATATAAAAAGTACCTTTAGCAGGTCACCAGTAAAGTTCCAAGAATTCACTAAAAGGTTGTTTTACAAGGAAGACTCAGGCTCCAAATCAGAGATATTTCATTTCACTAGGCTCCTGCACATTGTACATTATTTAACACTGATATTGCTGCTTTTCGGGGCGGTTTTGAGTAACAGGCTTTCTCAGGACTGCAGGGTAAGAAGAACTGGGGGGGTTTAACAGCTGCAGAAGAATATTATCTAAACATGAAATAATAACAAGCTTGGTGCCTAATACATTCTAAATTAAAATATGTTTTAATAAACATAGGCAACATATTCCACACAGAAAGAAAAAAACAAAACAAAACCACAAAAAACTAAACCAAACCAGAATTGGCAGAACAAAAATCACAGTTTAGTCAGTTCTTCTCTTAACCTTGCAGTCCTTTGGCTACAAATTAGAATTTCTGTGAACGGGATTGATAAGGGAAATTAGGCACCGTCTTCCAAAAACAACAGAAATGTTTTAAGATGGTATGTTTACAGATGAGCAGCACAAAATCTATCAAAATATGAAACCTTTTATATTTTAATGGGAGGAGAATACAGGAGCTCTGAAAGCCAAAATGTTACCAGCCCAATGAGCTCTATGTTCTACGTCCTATGATATATGCTGGTATTTTAAAGTTTTGTATGTACCTAAACCTCTTCCTCTTCCCTTAATTCTATCTGCCTTTCAAACTCTGATCCAAATGGAGTCTGCATGTGGATGCAGCTCTTCAACCTCGCTCCCACTTGCAGCTTGTTTGGTTGCTAATAAAGTTTCCCAAACCACACACTGAGCATAACACAGAGTTGTAAGGATGCACTGTAAAGACTTGAGGCAAAACCAGCTAGTTTCTCTGTGAAAGGGCAATCAGAGTTGTATTATTACAAACACAGTATTTCAACATGAGGTGGAGTAAATCTACCAACAATGGTGACAGGCTGTAGAGGCGCAGACCCTTCACACAACTTCTATTCCCTGTATGCACAGTAGACCCCAGTACAGAGGATCCCCCAGCTACATTTAGATCTTTTTTTAGAAGTCCAGTTATGGATAAAAAAAGTCAATAAAAACTATCAATAATAATCACTTTCACTTTGGGAGATACTAAGTCTTAAATTTAAGTAGTAAAACAAAACTCAGTTGCCGACGGGCCAACGAAAATTGCTGAGGTCTACCTTACTTAAACCTAAAAAGGAAGAGAAACTGTTTCCTTACACACATACTTATCCTTTCACATTCAGTCCCTACAGAAATTCCCTATTATTGAATGATTTTTTTTTCAGGCTGCTTTACAATTCAAGCCATTGATTCAGTAGAAGCCATTGCTTCTACTTTAAAACTGTCCCAGTTCAATACGTATTAGTGTTCCCAAAAGTCACAGTCCGGCTGCTACTTCCAAATAAGCCCAAGCCACTGCCACCTGAAACGATGGTATTCCAAACATATGGAAAAGAAGGAGCAACTACCTCCAGTTGAGCCTTCCTGCCCTGCTTACCCATTTATCCACAACCCTTAAAGCACACCAGTAAAGGAATATAGATAACACTGGTAGCACCTGGATCAGCCCCAACGTGGGCACCTGCCTGAGGGGTATTTATAGGAATTTATAGCTGGAATGTTTAGGTGTGCAGTCCTGCCCTGAACCTGCAATATTTTAGGAGCATTGATGCTTAGTTTTGTTTAGATGTTTGCAGTAGGGAACGGGTCTGCAGGAGGGCATTTCAAAGAAACCACTTTGTTCCACAGGCCTAGCTGAGATCCTAGAGGATGGCTGCCTACCTCCCAAAAATCAGGTACTTCAGGGTGTTGTGTGAGAGCATCCATAAACAAAATGTGTTACAAGCACACTGGTATAAATGGAAGGGATGAAGCACACACCCCTAGGGGGTCATGACTCATGGTCCAGGGAATGAAAGCCTTTGCTATGAGGAATAAGGATGATGGTTGCATACAGCAGGCTCTTTAATAGCATCTTCCTAATTAAATTTATTTTTAAAGGAAAAAAAAAAAAAAAAAGGTCTCACTCCATGACTGGAGAAACAAATGCTACCTTAGATTAGTGAAACAGTAGCATTTTAACCATGTGGAGAGCACACAAGCTATTTGTAGCTACCCCATGTCAATTATTCTGAATAATCTTTTTAGACACAGGGAAAAAAATATTTATAAATATGGGCTGTTTTAATATCCCAAAGCAGGAGCAGCAGGTAAGAACTTACCATTTTCTGGCTGGTCCTTAATATCAGCTTCACTTGGCTGGCTGGGACTTTCAGATTGACTTGAATCTGAAAAACATAAAATACAGCCAAAAATTACAGGGTCTGCTGTGGAAAATAGATCAGAGGCGCCAGACTTCCTCAAAAGGCTGAGAGTACAATCTAAGGACAGGAGTGTTGCACTAGGACATGATAATGGAAAAGTCCCGTGCCTAGGTGATAATTTTGCTAGGAAAAAAAAAAAGGGGGGGGAATCTTGTTTATGGCACTACACAGAGTGCTTGAGGAGTGTGTGTTAGCATAAATTAAGCTTTGAGAATCCTTCTTTTTAAAGAAGGCATATTTAAACTGCTCTCCTACATGTTTTTTATAATGCAGCCTCGATGTTGTATACAAACCAGAGCCTTAATCCAACACATAGTAAAGTCTCAAAACATATTTTCAAGTGGGCATGTAAAGGTAACTAAGCAACACTATGAAGTTGTGGAGATTGTTGTCTACACATTTCTGGAACAAAATCTGCAAAGCTGATAGAAGAGCTGATTCTCCTCATCCTTTGGCAGGGGTTACAGTACTACAGGATGACTGAAATGTACGGCGTTGCCCCTGATTTGCAGGAGCATAAATGAGACCAGATCCTGGGTGAACTGCTACAGAACTTGTGCAAATAATGGGTCCCACAAACTCCCAGCTAACACTCTCCAACAAACTCAATTGATTTGCCTAAAATAATAAAATGACCTGTAAAAGGATCTGTGTAAATATGAGTGTTCTGCATTTTTAAAACATTATTAGCTCTATTTTATGTGAAGATGATGCTCTTTGGTTAAAAAATTATTCTTAGTAGAAGCTTTAGTCAACTTGCATTTTTCTTCTTAATTATTTCTATCACTATGAATTGGGAAAAAAGGTCCCTTTACCTGTGTGAAAAAATGTTTTTTAGAAAGTCCCTCAAACTACTATTTTTGCTATTGATACAAACAGAAAAAAGATTCCCCCTCCTCACCCCTGAAATTGTTCTGTACTTTGTTGATCCCATGACAAGTTTTTTGCTGTGAAACAAAACTTAGGAAATTAAACCACTTGCTACTGCATCCAAACCACCCCCAATCGTGGCAAACCTCTTTTGTGACTCCACCTTGACTTTGCAGAGCTTAGAATTAGCTGTCTGAAATCTGACCACATTTCAGTGAGAAGTCAATGCAAGATCAAAAGGTCGTGACACTTAACTGTGATTAAATTGAAAATCTTACTTCTATTGCCACCGAGTGATAACACCACCCCTTCTTTTTCTTTGAGGTATTAATAGCGCTGGAAGAAGCAGTACTACTAGTGACCTTGGGTCAAGCAATGCTAATTTATTGCTTTAAAAAGGTTCCTTGCTTTTAAGCAAATGAAGATTTTAATTACTGCAGAGCACTATAAAGAAAATACCTATTTTAAATATTCAAATGTACTTTTTTTTTTTTTTTTTTTAACCTGCTGACTGTATGCATTAGGTATCATTCAGAAGCTTAGAGGACAATCTGGTATAAATTAAAAACCACAAGTAAAAAAAAGTGCTCACAAAACAAATTTGGATAAATTTCAGAATATAAATATTCAGAATATTTAGCAAAATATGCTTCAGTCCTGATACTTTTCCATTTAAAATCAATTAAGTTATCCTAAAAAGCAAAATGTTTCCCAGTGTGTCCAGAATCAATTTCCACTCTTTTGTATTTATTAGTTTTAATAATTTTTCCAATGAAGCTCGGGAAAAAAAATAATTCTGACTTTAAAAATTTTATTTTAAATACTGATCTCTTGAGTTATCTTTAACTGAAGCTGAAATCAGTGACAGCAGAGAGATGCCTGGGCAATAGGCACAGAACTGTTATATTCTGGACAACAGATTTTGGCAAGAAGCTTCATGTTTCCAACACCACAAAGGTAGAAACAAAAGTAAAATATTAGGAATGTAAAATATTTAGTTAACATTTAAAGTCAACATTCAACGGATTTAATTTTACAGGGCAGGCATTAGTCTTTTGCTTATTTTTTAGGTTTTTCTTTTCCTCCAGCAAGCCATGGCTCAATCAGTGCTTGGGCTTTACATTTCAAGTAGGGTCAGAATTCTACATAAATTTCTATATTGGAAAAAGTTACTGCAGAAACACGGGACTGGAAGCATGTTTTCCTTTCAAAATTTCCAACGATCCGACAAAGCGGAGAGAGGGACAAGGGCTCAGTGGCAGCTGCAGGAGCTGGGCTCACTGGCAGCCCCCAGGCTGGCACCTCGCCCCCCAGCACAGCCCCGCGGCCGGTGGGCAGCTCAGAGCAGGAGCTGCTCCTGGATTTTGAGAAACAAAGTACTTTTGTTTGTGTTGAGGGCTGTTTTTCCAACACCAAAGCTAGTGGCACAAGAGAGACTCTACTGGCCGTAGGACATTTGTTTGCACACTGAATCTTAACTTTCTTCTTTTATTACCCCGGCTACCGCGATAACGTTTTTCCCAATTCTGTTTCCCTTTAACCCCACCCCCTTCTGCTGAAATAAAATATGAATTTGTTTTAAATGACAACAAGAGCTTTAAGGACTATTCTTTGTGGAGAAGCAAGGGGCAATAAAATGCAGGGGAAGGCAGAATTAAAACCGATCTATACTGTGGTTGAGATCACGGGAGGCTACCGAAAACATGTCCTGGGCAAGCGTATGCTCAGCATTGTTATGCAAGGTGGCATCTTGTGGAAACCCCAGATAAGAAGACTGAGTTAAGGCACTTAGCCAAAATGTTTATATGCAGAATTTTGCTTCCCTGATTTTATTCAGATGCTGCAGATGATCCAGTACATATAAATGTGCCGCCACATGGTTAAGGGATTGGCAAAATCAGAGCCGTTGTATTTTACAGTCTTGCCTAAGACGAGGGAGTCTTGCTCAGCCTCCACCGCTCGCTCTCTGCTTTTTCAGCAGTTGGCAGTAACTCCTGTCGGGGCTTTTTTGTTGTTTTGCACATGGAAACTTTAAAATTCCAGTTTTCTGAATGTTTAGTGTTTTGCAGGCTCGGCTACAACAGGAGGGGGAATGTCTGTCCTGCTGAGTCAGTTAGCCAAACAGGTGACCGGAGGAATAAATTAATTTTTGCCCATACATAATTGATATAAATGGAAGATCGTTTTCATAAGCATTTGCATTAAATCAATAAAATCACTTACTATAGAGCAGTTTAACAATTCATTTGATTTTCTCTTTTCTATATATTTGATAGCCACTCTGCAAAACAGTATACACTTTATGCCTATTTTCTTTAGCAACAACACTGCCAGTTAAATTCTACCACCTGCAATAATTAGAGCCATTGGAAAACATACAAAACAAAATATACTGTAGATGGGAGCCCCTCTTGAATCCACGGCCCCCTGCAGCAACGAGTTTCATTGGTGCCTTAAGCTAAGGCTGGTAGGAAGCCAAAGAATCTGTATATTACAATAAAGTGCATGTTATTAAGGGGAGGATTTAAATGATTTCAGATGGAGTTGGAAATATTATAGCGAGGAACCACTATTAAGATTGCTGATTTAAAAAAAAAAAAAAGAAAAAAAAAAAGAAAAAAAAAAAGAAAAAAAAAAAGAAAAAAAAAAAGAAAAAAAAAAAGAAAAAAAAAAAGAAAAAAAAAAAGAAAAAAAAAAAGAAAAAAAAAAAGAAAATCACCAAGGAATCTAGTTTTACATTTAAGGAAGCTCAACCTTGAATAGCACAATGAGTTTTATTTGGGGGCTTTTTTAGTTAAAGGAAAGTTAGCAGTTGGAATTTTTAACCCTTAACTAGCTGGAGTTAGCATGAGTATGTACACTGAAGTCAAGGTTACTGGACAAGAGATGCTCAAGGGAATCTGATACCAGCTGTAATCATAGGGAAACAGGATAAAAAGCATGTTAAAGGTATTTTACTCTCTACTTCCAAGTATCAACTATGACTGAGGGATGAAGAATAAAAGAACAATGACAAAACGGGCTAGTTTTTCCCAAATAGCAGTTCCTACTACTGTTCCTTCAAATCCGTTCCTTAAGCAAATGCTACCCCAGCGCAATCGAGCTGGTTATGCCTGAGATCCAGGTCTGCCTAATCTCAAGCTGTAAAACAGGCAGGGACCTTCAGCTCCAGGATGGAAGCTCTGGACTTTGCAATACGTGATTTTCGTTTTCAGCTGCAGCAGGAGCACAGCTCCAGCCGGGCTGCATGATGGCTGTGTGGAAGCAGGGCTCACGGCACTGGAAGGGCGCACTCCATTGTTTGGAAATAATAAAACCTTCCCAGGAAAGTCTGGCAACAATATAAAAAAAAGCTATTTAAAAAAAAAAAAAAAAAAGAAAAAAGAAAAAAAAAAGAAAATCACCAAGGAATCTAGTTTTACATTTAAGGAAGCTCAACCTTGAATAGCACAATGAGTTTTATTTGGGGGCTTTTTTAGTTAAAGGAAAGTTAGCAGTTGGAATTTTTAACCCTTAACTAGCTGGAGTTAGCATGAGTATGTACACTGAAGTCAAGGTTACTGGACAAGAGATGCTCAAGGGAATCTGATACCAGCTGTAATCATAGGGAAACAGGATAAAAAGCATGTTAAAGGTATTTTACTCTCTACTTCCAAGTATCAACTATGACTGAGGGATGAAGAATAAAAGAACAATGACAAAACGGGCTAGTTTTTCCCAAATAGCAGTTCCTACTACGTCTCTGTTCCTTCAAATCCGTTCCTTAAGCAAATGCTACCCCAGCGCAATCAAGCTGGTTATGCCTGAGATCCAGGTCTGCCTAATCTCAAGCTGTAAAACAGGCAGGGACCTTCAGCTCCAGGATGGAAGCTCTGGACTTTGCAATACGTGATTTTCGTTTTCAGCTGCAGCAGCACAGCTCCAGCCGGGCTGCATGATGGCTGTGTGGAAGCAGGGCTCACGGCACTGGAAGGGCGCACTCCATTGTTTGGAAATAATAAAACCTTCCCAGGAAAGTCTGGCCCGTGGACAGGACCAATGTCAACAGACTGACAATGCTGTTCATTTTTGCAGACCGTGACTCAGACAGTGAAGAGTTGTTATGCTCCTCCACCAAAAAGAGCCCTCTTTGAGTGTCATGGCACTTCCCAGTGTGAAACCACGTCATGGCTACCTGACTTGGGAGAAATGGGACACTTTCTGGGGCACTTGTACTTCCCCAGGGCACACTGAATCCAGCCTGGGGTGGCAGTGATCTGCAGGGACCAGCCTTATTGTCTGCTGGTCTGTGCAGAGGGAACTCACGGGTGTCAAGATTACTTTTTTACCAACACAGAGCCAGCCCCCACCTGAAACCCAGCGCTCACAAGCAGCCGTGTTGCTACTCAGGTGCAGATGCATCTATCCTCTAAACAGTAAAGGTGATCCCCACATGGTGGAGGAAAAAAATGACGGGTGATGCCAGATGATCCAGGCTGTGCTGCCACTGCCCATGCTGAGCTGCTCTGCAGCTGAATAGAGCGGGCTCCTATCCTCCGCTGCCAGCCCAGCCCCTCACAGAGGCACCGCCAAAGTGCACAAGTTAAATTTTCCATTCGTATCATGTTTAGGGGGTGGAAATATTGTATAATAAACTGACATATTTTATTCAAGTTTCAGAGTCCTATTTGTAATAAAAAATTTATATGGCTGGGTTGTGTTCATGCAATAAATTTTTCATCTATAATTTTGGGCATGGATTCTACCAAAGATTTATATACTTAAAAAAAAAATAAATCTAAATCATGCTCCTTTATATACAATCTTACATGGTGAGCTTAAGGGATTTACAAACAGAAACCAGCACCAGGACTAAGGCTTTTTTACACTCACTTTCCCTTCATTATACATTATAATATAAACACACAGGGATTGCTCCATATATGCAATGATTATTATTTACGGCTATTTTGGTGGCTACTACTGTTTCTTTTAAGGAAGGCCTGGCTCCCCGTTTCACTGCAGCCATCGCTTTCAAGTCAACTTTTACAGGCAGTTCAAAGTGCTTCATTATCATACACCTCACCCTCACACGTGTGTGTATCCATACCAGATTTCCACTTTTATTCCTTACCCCCCTACACAGTACACCTCATCCCTGCAGCTCTCAAATAAGGTTCTGCAGTGGTAAAATCCCTGTGGTGCCAGCCTGGGGTTTTTTGGGTTTTTTTTGTTGTGTTGTTTTGTTTTTTTTTTAATAAGGCGAGGACTCTTAATTCCTGTACACTGGGAAAGAGATTATCTTTGATAATGGAAATGTAAATCAAAGCTTGCTGTTGTTTATTCCAGACAGACATTTGTGTGTTAAGTCTGTTTATCAGGCAACACTTTGTCTAAGCCAGGAAGTAGTCAGCCTTTGTAACAAGATGTATGCAAATGACTTTCCCATGAGCCCTTGCCACAAAACTTTTGTGGCAAAAACCCTCCTTGTTACTTCACCAGTAAGACGCTCCTAAGCTACCCCGTAAGTAGACTAGCAACAAAACAGCTAGCTAGACTATGCTGATGAGTTTGAATGAGACCAAAACATGTGCCCACAGTCTGTTGCTCGGTATTGTAAGCAGACTTTGTGTATTACATCTGTTTATCAGGCAACACTCTGTCTGGTGGGGCGGCTTTGTACCAAGGTAGATGCAAACAAAGATCTCCACAACTCCCTGGCAAACTTTTTTTTGGAGGCTGAAATTCCCCGACGACTTTCCTCCTCGTAGGAAATAGGGACATGAAACTTCACCGTGAGGCTGCGAGACCCTAAAGCTCTATCAAAATGGTTTCATTTTAAATCAACTTTCTTTGTTCTCACAAGCCCATAAATGATTTACGGATATCGTGTGATAGCCTAGAATGTGGGGAATCTGTGTATTCCCATATTTGCTCCTTGATATTACAAACAAGCATTTGATTCACTTCTAAATGTTTGTTTTTAAAACAGTTTACAGCCTTTGATGCCTCTTACTGATTCTGGAATGTTTTCTATTTATTCCTTTGCAGTAGCAAACGTTAATTTTGACTTAATTCAAATTGTCATCAAAGGCTTCCTTAAGAAATCCCACAGCACAGATTTTATTTGTTACAATGAAATATTCTTAAAGTAAACATCATGCGACTGTGTTTTTTTAATTCCAAGAGATACAAAAATCCTTTACCCAAAGGATTCAAATTGGTTCAGCCCTTTTTCCTAGACAAAATAAACACTTTAGGACTTTACTTGTTTGTATTCTCCTCAGTGGTGCTGTATGCATCACCAGCTAAAAACAAAGAAACTTTTAGCTGCTCAGACAAAATGCAGAAGCTCCCCAAACAACGAGGCGGGGGGGTGGGGAAGCATTCAGAAAGTCTGACAGTCCATTCAATATAGGGATGATGGCCATAATGCATCCAGGGTCCCCTTGCTAATTAAATATGCATTGGCACAGTTTTGATCGATGCAAGCCATGGATCAGATGACACACCTGCAAAATCTTGAGCCCAGAGCTCCCAGGAAAAGGAAAATACAGGCTGTCTCCTTATCTTTGTTTTCAAAGGCTCTCAATTTCTGTGCTTAGATATCTAATTTAATTCTCTCACCCCTCAGCAAACTGGATTAGGAAAGTCAATACTGCCATTGTGCATCGACAGGAACACACAGCTTTCCTTTTATTCAATTTAGCCATGACCTTTAGACAAAGATAATGACAACTGTCTAAAAGTAAGGTAAGGCCTTAAGGAAGACCCTGCAGCAGGGCCCCTCTCGCTTTCCACGGCTCCTCCGCCCGGGAAGAGCCCACCAGACCAGACATGAAGCAAATTAAAAAATTCATTTTCTCCCCAAACCACAAGGACTAGCTCCAGGTGGAGCAGCACCGTGGGCTGCCAAGGGCTTGGTCCCACCCCGAGGAGCTGGACACCTCATTGCTGGCACGGGAGGGCGGCCGGGCCCTCACCAGCCGTTTGCTGAGGGGTGCCAGCGTCTCCGGAGGAAGCAGCCGTGCCAACTGCGAGCGCCGAGCGTGCACCAAGAGGGACCCCGCTGTCCTATTTTTTCCATGGCTCTTAGGGAAATGGTGAAACGGAAGGGTCAGGCAAGTGACTGTGGTAGCACAAATTTGTAAATTCTGGCTCTGACACTTGGGAGGAATTGTAATCCTGGAGTTCGGCGTGAGGAGCCACACGCAACCGCGCGTTGCTGCGGCAGAAGGAGGAACCGGCACGCGGGTTTTCCTGGAGCTGAGCTGAAGCCAATGGCAACGACAATACTTCCCGATAGGTCTCGCATCAATATTTTTACCAGCCTTCCTATATCAGATAGTATCTTTCTAATACATCTGTAAGGAAAGGACAGAGCACATACTCTAAGCCACCCAACAGCTCTCAGACGGCAATCCACTTTGGTACCTACAGATGCAGGTTGTACCTGGATCAGTGATTTAGGCATAAATAAAAATTCATACTCATGGAGCAGCCCAGCTCCACAAAACGTTAGCTTCCAATGCTGCACAATGTTTAATTCTGCAGTATTTTTTTTAGCTGCATTTAAAAATACATTTGGCATTTCTAGCTGTGGACCAATATTCTTCTCATGTCTTTTTATACAGATTTGGAGGGAAAGATATTTGTAATGGAAAAATAATATGTGCAAAGTTGGATTGCTAAGTTTCTGTAATCTTGGGAAATAGAAAAAAAAAGCAGCCTATGTAAGAGCTACAAGAAACCATATGGATCAACAAGAGCTGCCCTCATATCCCTGGGAAATATAAATTAACCTACATTTCATCATCATAAACCCCAAAATAAAAAATCTAATTAGAGTCTCTACCCTCAGATTCACTTCTAGAAAATTTGCTTATCCCCCTCACAAAATGATTTACAGTACTTACATCCATTTCTTCAGAGTGATTTAAATTTATTGAATCATTTCAATTTTTAGAGAGCTTCCATTTGGATCTGTATGGGTTTCCAGACATATGCAGTGCTCAGTTATTTAAAATTAATTGCAGTACAATAATTTTAAATTGCTTCACACTATACGAATCTCAAGTGCTTTGAAATATTTGAACTATTCTATTTAGAAGCCATCAAACTTCTGAGCACATGCATCAAAGAGTTGTTCTAAAAGCCAAAGGGCCGCACTGATGATCCCAAAGTGGAGGTGAGCAGGGCTCTGGGCATGCTCAGTGCACACGGATCTGAATTTATAGAACAATTCAACAAATTCTGCCCGAATGTCAATCTGTAATTAACAAAACCAGATCCTCTAATAATTTCAAACCACTAAAAAATTTCTAAAGCTAGAAAAGCACTGTTACAAAATAATGGTGTACATTAAAACTATTATTACTCCTAATGTATATTTATAGAACATCCCTTTATCCTGGAAATTAAAACATCTTATTAACATTAAACTTAGCTTTACAATACCTCTGTGGGAAAGGTGAGCATAACTATGCCCACTTTATGCAGGGATGAAGGAGGCACATAGAGGTTAAGTGATTTGCCTGCAGAGGCACAGTTACTAAAAGGAGGAGTAAAAAAGCATGGGGCTGAGCTCTCAAGCTGCTGCTCTGGATAATAAAGTATCATTCCCACCAATGCAGCCATTACAAAGGCAACTGCACTGACCGCTTAGGAAGCCTTGAACTACATTACCTAGAAAATTACTAGTTAGAGAGGATCCAAAGTCACCTAGAATGGATATTTCCAGTCACTCTCCGCTTCTGTTTCACTTGCTTTTATTTTTTTTTTCTTAGTAGGTATTTTGAAAAACAGTAAATAATTTTTACATTTCTCTCTGGAATATTTTCTAATTCAATTTAACAATAACAACAGTATTTAGGGTGACTAAATAGCTGGTTTTGCAATGCCTGACTTCACGGATAAAGGCAAGTGAAGAACAAACTGTGTGATGAGCACATTCTGGTAGCTTTGGTGAAAGTCTCCAGGTCTGCTTCTATGCAGTTTTACACTGGTGAGTAAACCAACATCAGCAAAGCAGGATTATGTCCACCATATGGTGAGACTCCGTTGGCGGTAGTACAGTCACCCAATTAATCTCTATCCCCCACCATCCCCTTGTTATTTATTTATTGTGACAAACTCATCCTTATGGGACCCAAGGCAGGGAGCTGCGTATTCCCAGGCTATTCTCATCGGTGCCCATCCTCATTCTTTATCCATACTGTCCAAGCAGTAGCTGGCGGACTGGTACCTCTCCTCTGGCCAAGATGCACAGTGCTACAAGGTCACTACCAAGGAGCTCTCTACATTTTCCACAGCACACAGGAATAAGGAATTTTTCAAACCTGCCCTCCATCAAAAAGCCAAATAAAACCCACGCCTTGACAATGAGCACAGCCTTCTTACACTGCTTTCCAAAGCTCGCCTCTTTAACATCACGTGAATAACTGAGCAGTTTCTGGAGACCATCAGAGTGCTCATATATTTCAGTCTGTGCCTCTTGCTAAGCTGCCTCTGCAGCCAGAGCTGTTCAAGACTTTGTCAGCCAGCAAAAACAAAGAAAAACCCTCCCCACATCAACAAACTGGGAAAAAATCCCTGACCTCCTCCTCCTTTTCAACCTCTCCCACTTCTCTTCCTCCTCAAGGACAGGTGTAAAATTTTCCTGTGGTTAACCAAAAATTCAAGTAGGAATCCACACACCAAAGAAAATACAGACTACTTAAAAAGAACTGGTATCTTAAAGAATGGGCCCATTTTCTCTATTAAGGACTATTCGATTTCATGCAGGGAAAACTGATGTTGATAATAAAAACATATGTTATTGAAGAACAAAGAAAAGGAGAACTAGTATTCCATGGAGTTTTTTTCAATAATACATTAATATCAAGTTACAGATGGGGCAATATGACCCAAGTTTAGGTACTAATTTTTTATTATGGATCTAAACTAGCAGCCCTTTTTTCACAACTTTTTATTTAATGTGCCTGACACCTTTCCATTTCAGCCCCTGTGAAGTACCTGATTGGTTGTAGTGGCCATTTTTAAAATGTTTAAATTTTATTTTTTGGCAGACATCTTTCCCTGTTCTGTGCACTCTGAGGAGCTCAATGTGATTTGTGAAAAATTTCCATTTCAGGTTTTCTTAACCTTTAGGCAAAATGAAACTGCTGAGAAAAATACCTAGATGTATACAATTTTACAGCAGAAAAAACTGCTCAATGGTTCCCATTCCTGCACCCCTACCTTCGTCTCCTTGCCTCTCTCTCTGAAAACAATGGCAGAAATACTGCCATCAACCCAAAGCCTTTCTCAAACGTAAAAGTCAAGAGCATTTGCCCACAAAGAATTGCCACGGATTGGATATGTTTCTACTCTCACAATATTGCAGACTGCGAAGAAGAACAGAGAATTACCATAAAAATTGGGACGTGTTTTGTTGCATCAGTATCGTGTTGGCATCAACAACAGAGTCGGGCAGAAAAAAAGCAGCCTTTTGGTAGGCAGCCTACTTGTTCTGTGTTTCTGCTGTGTTTGTAAGCCACGCAAGTGGAAGATGAAGTTAAAACTCAGAGAGATGAACATCCTGCAAGCTCAGTACAGAGCCACCACACCGAGTTACAGCAAAATCGAAGGTACCACAGCCACAAATAATGGAGAAATGGAACAGTATCTACAGTGGATCATTACAAATACATTAAAGACTTGGGCATATATATACAAGGTAGGATTCAGTCTCAGACACACACATTGAAAAATATTAAGCTTAATGTGTTGATTCTGAAAATACAACATAAAATCTATTTTCACTTGGTCCAGCACTGCAAAACTAAATTTTGAGGAAGAAAATTAAAATCAGAAAAATCCAGAGCTCTCAAAACCCATCACCACACTGTGTAGACTCAATTTTAATCAAACTTTTAAAGCCATGGTTATGATCTGATGAACAGACAGCTTGACTTGATTACATTTTTAAGTTTCAGCTTCTATTTCTGTTTTAAGATGAAAAAGATCATAGAGTGTCAGAAATTTGAATACTGAATAGCAAAAGCTCTTGCAGGTTTAGAAAGCATATAGAAAAGCTGGCAAAAGAAAACGCTATTCCATTGCCACCATCTGCTTTCTGGCATATTGAAGAAACTTTACTAACAGCAACATTTTCTTGCATTAGAATATCTGCTAATTAGTTTTGTCGTATTTTTATTTTTATTTTTTTAAATTACCTTTTACAAAGAAGGCAAATAGCCAGTTTTTTTGGCTGGCTACACCTTACGCCACGTCTGATAACATTTTCACATTAAGCTCAGTTTACCTCGCATTTTTTCTACCCAAATCCTATCTTTAGCGTAGTCAGAGCCTGCAAAAACTTTGCCTTGCTCAGACTAAAGAAAAAAACATCAAACATACGAAGTGTTAAAAATCGCTGAATAACTCAAAGGAAAAAAGATAATTTTGAAGGCGTTTTGGCTGAAATCTATTTTCCTTTGAATTGCATGAGTGTTTTAAAATGTTAAAAACACTACAGAGTGACTAATGAATGTAAAAGAATGATAAAGAGTATGGGTCCAGTTATCAGTGATGTGCCTAAAACAAAATAATTTTGGACAGTCTGCCATGCAAATATTGACTAAAATGTCATAAGTAATGTCTGCAACAAAGGGAATCCTGCAAAGGAATATTCTGTTGTACTTAATGCATTGTAGAGTGAGCCTTTTAGCAAGCAGCACGTTACAGAGCCTGAAAACTCAAGTTTAACCAAAAATCCTAACATTTCCCAGATAAAAATATTACTAATGTATACTTTTTTTCAGACACAGCCCTTTCAAAAAGCTGAAGGTAAAGCATTACATTTGGAAAATGGCTCACTTAGAAGCTGACTTTTCAAAAGAAATAAAACAGTTGTCCAAAAATTAAAAATAGACCAAATGTAACTACTTCATTCAGTTAAGACTACTTCCTTGGCCATTTTTAACAGTATTTTCACCCGCTTACTTGCTGGCAGGGCAGAGGCTGTTTGCAGGTCTTTATCATACTGCACTGAAATAAAATGCAAAGACATAAAGTCCACCACTACCGTGGGCCAGAGCTGAGAGATGGCAAAGATTCTGTTCAAGCACTTCTTAGGACCTAATTCTGTCTCGGTTGCAGAGTCTCACTCACTCTGCATGCAGGGCTAGAATGGAGATGCAATCCTGCCAGAATGCTCTCTACACACATTTTTTTATCGGGTAAAATAGGCAGGAAGGGCTCAGAAACTAATTTCAAAATCTCATCCTTTTAGAAATTGTATTACTTTTTTCATAGCACTAAAATATGACGTCAAAATAAGGAACAACATGGGAAGTTGCATTAACTACTCCAGATTACTTGCACCGACACTGACATACTGTGCTATGTGTAATCACAAACAACCCAGTCACTTTTTCTGAAAGTGTACTAAGAAATCTAAGCAATCAGGACCTACACGAAAACCTTTTGAATGTGTTTTCAAAAATTTAAGTTTCTGAGAAAAATTTCACAGCCACGGAGATGACAAATAACAAAGATGTTTTACAGTTCTAAAGCATCTTTCATCCAAGATCAAAGAACTTTATCAACATTAATTCTCAAAATACTCCTTGAAAAAGAAGTACTATGAAACTTATTTTACCTTTATCTAACTTGATCTCTTTTCTTTACAAAATGCTAGTTACTGTAGTATCTCTAGGTGGAGCATGACTCTACAGGTTAAGTAACTTGACTCGAAATACTTAATAGATCAGTGGCAGAACTGACAAGGATCATGTTCAGGAGTCCAGAATCCTAAACCCTTCCTCCTTCCCAGGCTAATTAAAAACATATGCAAAACGATTTAAGGAGGACAAAAAAACCTCCTCTACTGTCATGGGACTGAGGTGCCACCAAAATAAGGGAAGTATCTGGGATTAGTAAGGGCATAAAACAGCTGTTTTATGGAAAGAAATGCTGTTGTGGCGTAGGATAGATGGACAGAGTGATAGGTGTGTGAGAGCAACGAATTATATGTGAAGGGAACGAGCTATTTTCAAAACCTTTTGGAAAAAATAAGTCAAACTTTCTTCACAAATATGAAAAGTCTCCCCAGTGGAAAATGCACAGCCCAGGGAGAGAGGGGAAGGTTGGAAGGGAGTAGGGCTGACTGCTGGAGCTGCACAGGGCTGCTGCCCCGAGCTCAGAAAACACAAGGGTTCACACCGGCTGCTCCATGGGTCACCCACAAAAAGATTGGTGGGGTACAGGACAAGGTCTGAGGTCGAAGAATTTGTTTAACACTAAATGATTATTTAAAAATAAATTACCAGCTGTGTTACAAACCATATAATTCAGTCTTTGGGCCAAGCTTACTCTTGACATAAGCCAACTGGAATTACACTGGGGATAAATTTAGCGCGGTATTTTCGTAAGGCTCCTTTTCTTATCATTCCTGCAATCAAGCAGTATGTGTCTATAAATGATATTTCTTGCCTGCTTTGTAACACGGATGAAATGTTATCGTCTGTGTTGTGCCTCCTCAGAGCACGACGAATGCTCTGTGAATGTGCATGGGACCTACTTTTGATACAAGCAGCCCCTCTTTTTGAGAGGTGTGTTTTACAATCCTTTGTGATTTTGCAGCAGAGGAACCCTTGGACAATGAAGAGAAACATTTCAGCTCCCCTGAAAGTTTGGCTGTTCTTTTTCAAACAATACAACACAAGATTTGGGACATACTGCTGACACAGCAACATCAGTGCCTCAAAGAAACTGTGGGAAATGTCAAATTTATGGTCCTATGGGTGATTGGTGGAAGGTTTCCCCCCCCCCCTTCAGCAAGCCTCTGTCAAAAACAGAGCCTCTAGAAAGTTTTTGGCTACGTCCCAGCAAAGCAGAAGGAAGCTGTATCCCACACTTCCCTTGGGACTTAATGAAATATACAGCCTCTGGGCTTCTTTCAATTTGGTCTTTCAGATTGCTAAACCAGTGAAAGAAGGATCCTAGCTGTCACAAACGTCACATGTTTGGGGTCACCTGCTGCTCGGGGGTTCTCATGCCAGTTGTTGACATAATAAGCACCCCTTACACTTTAATTACAATTCACAGTGTGCAAACTCTGCAATCTGCTTTAAGGCAGACAGTCTTTTAAATCAACACTAAATTCTACTACTGTTCGAGCAGAAATGGGAGAAAAAAGATGTCCGGCTGACTGAATAATTGTATTCAAATATTTGTGATCCCAAAGAAAAGTAAGCACTACCCAGTGAAAAGAGCAACTGTATTGCCTGTAACACTTCAGAAAGTGCAGTTAAAACTAGACTTGCTTCTCTCAGTCACGCCAACGACGCATGTGAGACGTTTCCATCTGATGAGCTCCTACCACCGGCAGCTCTTCCCGTGAGCGCAAACCTGAGCACCCAGCTGTGTTTGTCCTCGGGCGCGGAGCGGGCTGGACACAAAGCCGGACGCTGGGATGGGCGATGGGAAGGAAATTCTCAAGCCCTCTTACTATGGCTTTCAACAGGACTTGTGCAATGAAAGCTTAAATGGGAAGACGTGTTTGTTTTATTCTGGAATGCTTTATTTAGGCTGGTACAAGAAACATTGGGTCTACTTAAAAATACTTATTATTTTGAGAAAGAGATGAGAGTCCTTCCGTTTCCTTGACCACTATGTCTTTTTTAACTGTTATTCTTGCTCCTAATAAAGACATATTGAGACCACCAAACTTAAATAAATTATACCATCTGGAGAGGAAAAAAAGGCTCCTCTCCTTATTTGTTAGCAAAAATCCATTTTAGCATTCGTGCATCTAAAAATGCCTCCAGTCAATTATATTATTTACAATGCCTTGGTTGAATCCATATTTTCCCATGGAAAGAAAAAGAGCACGAGAGGGGACGTGTGCTCTGGAAGTACTTGTATGTTCTGTTAGAAACACTGTTAACTGGTGGGTTTATGACTGTGGGTCACACTGTCCACACAGGACAGCGTTCCAGCTTCCCGGTGGCAGCCCAACCTCCAGCAGCTGCGCTCCACACGCATTCACCCTGCGCGCTCTCGGAGAAACAAAGGAGAAGTCAACGGGGCCGATTCCTATTTAAATCAACAGGAGTGACTTTGGCCATAGGAGAAGGCTGCTGCTGCCCAAATGACTTCTGAGAGAAAAGACCCGATGGGTTTTCACCATAGTCAATAGGCAAAGGCTGGCGAGCCGCTCCCTTCTCCTTGGCCAAAAGGGAGGCAACCTCCTCCTGCCGCCTTTCCCCTCCGCCTCTCCCTCCTCTCTCGCTGTATCGGCGACCTCAGATAAACTCGAAATGTTCTGAAATTATCATCAGACTGTGAAGCCCTTCAATGAAAATCTATAAAATAAATTTATAGTGTGCATTCATATGCATTATATATACACTTAGAACGTGATTTATCATTTAGCTGACCTTTGAAGCACTGATATTTTTAGATCCAAAAAAAGCATGTTGATTGTCCCCTTACAAGGTACCAGCCCCTTGGTATCTTACTACAGGAAAGATAATTGCAATGAATTTTTATATTTCAGCACATGGGAAGATAAGATTAGACAGTAGAGACATAAAAGCAAACTGCACCACATAAAAGATAAGTTTCTGAAACTTACAATTTACACCAAATGTTGCAGATGAAAATGTTCAAAGCTATTTATAGGCCTCATGCTGGTCCCGTTATAGACCACGGGAAGACTGCAAAGAACCCACACTACCTTTTACTTAATCACTTCTTCCCATATCTATAAACCCTCTGAAACACGGAAATTATTAATGATATTAAGACTATTACTAATTCCCATTACCACCCAGATGCATCAGTAACCTGGTCCCAAGGTGGTATGTGCTGCACAGACCTCACCATCCACAAGGATTGTTCTTACTCTAATGAGATTATCTACAATGTGAGCAACTCATCCCAAAAGGTAAATAAGCATTTTATTTCCCCTTGCCTCCTCTTTATGCTCCTATTTGCCTCTGCCCACTGAGTGCCTTATCATATTTTTTTAATGAGGTATTTTTCTTCTTTCTTCCTTACCATGAAGTTGCCACCAGCAGAAGTCTGTCCAGTGTGAGAAATGAGGAATAGCAGGAAGAGAGATACATTTACTTGCATACAAGGTTTAAAAAATTAAAGCTTAAAAACAAATTAAAAGTAGGGAAATATACTGAGAGAGCCACATAAAGTGCCTTATGAATCACCTCCCTGCAGCAAACAACAGAGCCGTGGCCCACTAAGGGCACAGGTGTAACAGCAGAATAATAACCTGGTGCAAAGCAAAGTTTCTATCATGGTGGTTAATAAGCAGCAGCCTCTGGAAAGCTGTCCTGACAGAGCCAGCACACGGCATCCCCCTCGTCCAGCCGAGCCCTCGGACTGCTCCTCAGAGCCACAAAAACAAAGAGTGCTCCTGGTAAACGGCAAGGCCCCTACAAACAAGCTCAGAAGTGATTTTTCAGTCACACCTTAACGATATTTTTTATTTTCTTTCCCAAAATTAACCTTCTCTAAGGACTATTTCTATGAATAGTCTCCAATTTCAGCCACTTCTGATGAAGCCCTTCACAAAAAGAAGTGTTGCTAGAAATGTCTGACAAGGAAAAAGCAATTTTTTCCCTACTATACAATTACTAAAAAAATATGGTGGAAGAGGTTCTGTGCAAACCTGGAATGTGGTCTGTTTTCCACAAAGATGAGGGGGAAAAGTTGCAGCCCCCACCACGGGATTGGTAAGAGGAGGAGCAACGATAGAAACTATTTTGAAAACTTAACTCCATCAGCCAGTGCAGAAGAGTAAGCTCCATCCACAAAAATACATGTAGACTGAGTCAACCCCTCTCTCAGAATTTGTGGGTGTGAGCTGTATACAGAGTGTTTGGTGAAGCCCAATTCATGTTCAAAAGAAAATTAAACCAAAGAATAAGTTATTAAAAGAAGCCTTTGAAGCAAAAAGCAATGATGTGTGAAAGACAGAACCATAAGAGTTTATTTAAACACACAGCACAGAAAACATTGAAAACAGAAATTAGGAAATTAGAAGAACAGTCATGAAGGCACCCAGCAGCCTTTTCTGGGTACTAGAAGTTCTTATATCTATGAATATTTTATCCATATTCAACTATCTTTTTCAAGTCCTTCCTATCAAAATTCCAGACATTTGCTTCAATAAAATCAGAAAACTGATTCAAATTGTACTGGTAGAAGATATAAAATGAGCTATGTGTGGATATTACAAAGGATCAGGGAACCTTACACCCTTTAGATGTGCTTATTTAACTATTTAGCAGCACAATTTAAAATTTGCATATGACTGGTTTGATGCCAAACCATAAGAATAAAGCAGGAAAGTCTCTTTCCTCCTATGAATTTCAAACTCAGGTTTTTTTAACTTACTCCTCAAATGCGATCTGCATTCCCTTCCTAAAATTACTATGTAGCCGATGATACTTAGAAAAGTGTATGCAAGACTTTAAAATAGTCTGCTTTTTTGTTCCCTTAAACTTCCTACCAAAAGCAAACAGTTTTGTGAACATGCTCAGAAATCAGATATTTCATGCTAGTTCCAAAAGAGGAATTTCTCTGTTTAGCAAACCCACATCTAAAAATACGTATCTAAAACTGAAAAAAAAAAAAAGTTAGTTATAAAACCTAACTCCTCATTGCACTGCAGTGCCCAGCAACACTCAATGACCAGAGAAATCTGGTCCATCCTTCCACAACAATTTTCTCATCCTGAAGAAGCTATGAAAATTATCTCTGTGATACAATTAATCCATGCTCAAGTACAGATCCTTCCTCCAAGTATCTCCTAACTTCTCTTTGCCTTCATTTTGTTATCACTAAGGCATTACAGATGCACAATGCCTATCCCAGTGAGTAAGGTAGGAGTGCTCATCCTACTGACTAACAAGGTGTCTGCGGTCCGAAGGCAGCACATGATTGCAGAGCTCTTGTTTGTCTAATCTCTGCTAGACACTAATTTTATTACAGCAGGCTAAATAAACAGGAGAATGGGGAAGAGTGGCAGAGGGAAGGCAGCCAGAAATATTACTGAGGTTTATGCAGTTGTGTTTTATGTATGAGCCCTGAAACTCAAAGTTCTGGGCAGAAGTGATGGTGCCATGAAACCCAACTATGGCATCACGTGTGTGGCTGTGAACTTTGTCCCCAAAGTTCCCCTTCATTTCACACCAAAAATCGCCTCTGGAGAAAAGAAGAATGTCTTTCTTGCTAGGTATGTGGTTTGGTCCAAATTGAGGGAAGAAGCTGAAGAAAAATAGTCAGTTTCAGTGTCACAGCTCAGTTAATAGGGGCTGAATCCATTAGTTATGACAAGCAAGCCTGCAATAAATTATGACTCTTTTATCCTCCCCCACTAGGCAAAATCCTTTCCTGACTTTTCTGTACTCCTTATTCCAGAGCAATACCCAGTATTTATTCCAGGATGATTTCCTGTGTGCTGTTGAGATCAAGAAGCAAGGTCACTGGAGGGGTGAATGCACCAAATATCTGACTTTGCAGGTTTATCAACCTTACACAGGTACCATAATCTGAGCAGAAACTCTTCCTGCATCTGAGGCTATCGAAACACCTACAGACTGCCCCTGCTCCACATGATCTAGAAAAGGGCTTTTACCCTTTAGCCCTGTACAGGGACCTCACTGCCAAGTCCAAGTATTACTAATTATTATCAGGACTGCACCTAGGATCGTCACCCTGAAGATCGTCATTTTGCAAAGTGCTGTATAAGCAAAGAACAAAGAGGCCCTTGCCTCCAAGAGCTCACAATTTACTGGGCCTACCAGGAGAGCAGGACAAGCACAGCATCTTACTCTACTGCCAAGAGTAAATCTTCACAGCTCTGGCTCCAGCCCATCATAAATAAAAATGGGAAAAGTATAAAGTAATTCTGTTCACTTTGTTTCATTTCAAACCCATGAAGGAAAGAATATATTATATGCATCTAAGTACTTTAATAAATATATAAACCACAGAAAGATACGTGTTAGACGTAAAATACTGCCTCAGCTCTAACTACAGTGTCAATAACACAGTATGATAAGAAATGTAGTTTATTGGCCCCCTGTTTTAAGCATAGATAATGGAACCCATCTACAAAGTGCCTAAAACTAATGCTGACTGTGAAGAACAGCAAGAAGAATAATTGCTGGCTGGGTATTTATGTACTCAGGACTGACTGGGTCGAAACTCATGCCTTGATTAAGCCTTCCCTCTTTACAGAGTCTCCCTGACGCTCATGCACTTTGGATCAGGCCTGGGCTGCTAACAAGCTGTGTCACCCTCAGCCAAAAATCTCACTTTTACACTCCTGGCCAAAGCTGCCCTCCCCACACTGGCTGCAGCCCCTGGGGCAGGTCACCATCCCTCCCTGCCATGAGTGGGTTTCCTGAGGAGTCAGAGCTCCACCCATGAAAAGAAAGGACAACCCTGGAGCTGCAATGGGGCATGCAGATCGGAGGGTGTACCAGTCCTTGGGGCTCAGCCTCCTGAAAGATTTACCCTGGAAAACTGTCTGTCCTGTGAGCATCAGCAGGCTTTAGTACACACAGACTTACTGACAAAGGATCAGCCTTTACAAATGTTTTCTAATTGATCCAACCATGATCTCAAAGATGAAATTTTATTTCCCCCTTTTTTTTTTGCAGTTAATTTCTGTATCTATTGTGCACTTGAGGAGACTTCATTGTCCAACTATTTTATTATTTGCTACTCAAAAAAATATATTTGTGAATGGCTCCATTATTTCAGCAGTTAGCCTTCTGGTGCACAGAAAGTTTCCCTTCTGAACACGCACTCATTCATTCTGCTGCACCATTGTACATTTTATGACTTGCCATACCAAAAAAAAACCTTTTCTTTTTTTTATTTCTTCCAGTGCTCCTATTATTATAATAGCTTAAAAAGTGGCTTCCACTTTATTTATACCACATCACTGGGTAAAGGAGCTGCCCACAATAAATCTAGTTATTTCTCAAAGTAGATTGCTCATTAAATACTGTATATAAATGAGCCCTCTGAGATTTGGAATAATCCACAAAATGTTTTTTAGATATCTCTTTCTACTTAAATAAATAATTGCAATCATGAATGTGAACCAAGTACTGTACTTACATGGCTGAATTAATAAAAACTGAACTTTATATAAGCCTTGGCTACAGAACATTACACTGGTGAAGAATTTCAGGTGCAAATAATCAGAGATTACTACACACCAGGGAATTCACCAGTGGTCATGAATATCCTCAATCTACTTCCGTGAGGTAAGCAATATATTCTCTAAGGTGATATAGTGCAGGCTCTGTATTGTCTTTTGGAAGTTCTTACTGAATTGAAAGTTTTCTTCCTGTTGTACTCATATTGCTCCTTATCTGGGGGTAAAGGAATCACTTCTGTAACTGGTGCGTTTACAGGATGGAGAATATACCACATGGGCTTAAAATTTTCCTGTCTCCTAACATCTTTACTTCAGAATTAGAGCTACAGTACTCAGCAAATGATTGAAAACAATACCAGGGGAAAAGGGAATAAATATACATGGTGTCTCTGCATCCTCCCTGGTCCAGCTGACTCAGTCTAGCTGCTGCTAACAAATACAGATCAGTGAATGAAAAATCCTTATTTAATTCTATGTCAAAGTGAGGGTTTCCCTCTTAATTATAATAGGTACTCCCAGTGATAGCTATGCAGAGTCCCAGAGTTTACTTAAAACTCTCCTAAACTGCAGTGGTAAATTAAAATGTGGAGTGCTGTGTTGCAGCAGATCAGATCCACAGATAGATCTGGAGCAATTCCATTAAAACCAGTGAAACTACAGAGATTTTTATCAGTTGTGGTATCACTATAAACCTCTGGTAAATAAAGCCTGCATTGTTACTGCTGTCACTGGTGGAGCAAATTCCATAACCCACGGCACACAGATAACCTGGGCAAGCTGCTGCTGCACTATGCAAATCACCTCTTAACTTTTACTTAATATTTAATTCAGTCACAATCAGCCAGACTCCCTATAAAGTTGAATTGTTACCTAAGTCAAGAACAGTGTGTATTTCCTGAATATATTTCTCAGGCTTCAAGAGGACCGAGGGCTGCACCACCTTTGTGTTGATCTCCAAATCCAGGGAGAGGCTGATCACGGAAGAGTAAAACACACAGCAAAAGAGACTGAAAGGATGGATGAAAACACTTCTCCTCATTTGGCTCCTCTCCATGACTATACAAAGGACTCTGCTGCCTGGTAACATTTGTATTTTTTTCATGTTCAAAAATACACACGTAGCATAATTTTGCTTGGTAGCAAAAGAGAGGCAATACTGAGGAGCAACTGTAAGCTCCCATGTGGATCCTCACTGGAGAAATAGGTCTGACATCCAGATTCCTGCAGGGTCACTTCTGTATGCACCTCTGTGTATACAAAGTCACCTGAGGGCATGATTTTGGGGACTGCAGTGACTAACTCCTTTAGGCCCTTGAAAACCAAGGTACGTACATCAGTACTGAACCACCCAGCTGCCTACCTTGTAGTGTAGACCTCATTGATGAGGAACACAAAAGTCTGTTTAAAAAGCCAATACTGCTGTTACTCTTTATAGAGTACCATGTGTTTTTTCCACTCTTATTTTACTTAACAGTTAACTGAAATCCCCACACTGCTTTCTTCATTCATACCAAAACCTCACAGCACCAAGAAAACCACAGATACTGTAATAAGTCATGACTCATATCATCCAGCATCACCCGAGTAGGAATTACACATTTTACTGTAAGGATATCTAGGCCATCTTGACATCTAACATTTTATCTAGAGTAAGGCCAAAACATATCACTTTCAGCATAGCGGGAAAAGGCAAGTTTTTGTGGTTAAAGCAAAGGCCAATGAGTCAGATGATGTGGGTTCTGTTTCCAGGCCTCACGCAGACTTCCTATGTGATTTCGACTGAATCACTTCACTTCTCTGTGCCTCAGTTTTTACATCTGTATGAAGGATGTCAGAATGTCAGATCCATTCATCTTGGTTCCTCAAGTTTTTTGAGACATCTGGGTGGGACATGCAAAGTGTTATGATAACTACCGTGCATCTGTTATTCTGCTGTGAACAGAACAATTATCTGCTTCCGGATGGAGGGGAAAGTTAGTGGAGAGGCCAGCCTCAGACAAAAAAAAAAAAGGAAAATATTTACTCCAGTGGAGCCAATCTCTGATTTGACCAGCACAATCACAAGTAAAATAACTGAAAGGATGCAGAAGTACAGAGCCTTGGAGAAATAAACACTGACAGACCTCTGAAATCCCCTGACCTTACTCTAGGTTATTGCACTGTACTCTATCAGATGCAGGAGTCTTTTTTTATTTATAATTCATAGGCATATAATTAAATCTTGCACATTCATTTTGTGAAAGCACAATAGCTAAACCACTAACCCTTAAGCATAGTCTAGCAGTGGCATTTGGAGAGTCAGCCACACTCTCTCACCTATGCTGGCAAACACATTACTCTGGCTGTGAAGGAAACCACAATGTGGGAAGGAAAGCCTACAAAAGAATGAAAACAGAAAGTGTCTAAGGCCTTGGCAGAAGGACACTAAATAAAATAGAGAGTGGTGACTCATTTTGGCAGTGAATCCACCTCAACCCCTTCAAAGGCTTTGGCAAGAGTCCTCGGAGGAGACCCCAGGCTTTTGCCAAGCCACAAAACACCACAATTATTATCGCAGCAGTCATCAACAAAACAGATTTTGTAAACTGACTTGTTGGCACATAGATTAAAGAAGCTATAAAAAGGAATAACAGCTGTTTGGGTTGCCCTATGCAGAAAGTTACTATATAAAAAGTACTTTTACACATATCATATATACGTACACACAGACACACACAGATGCACATGATGTGTACAGGAAGAATATACAAACAAGCATAAGTGCCAAAAGCTTCTGAAGGTTTTCATTTCTGTTCGTGGGAGATAAATTCACAGGTCTGAAAAGTTGTAAACTAAAGACCTGCTCCTCTTCTCATTCCTACTGGTTTCACAATATTCACTCCACATTTTCCTTAGCTTCAGTAGAGTTCTTTTCATTATGGAGTACATCAACATCAGAATCTAGAACTAATAATGGCTACTTAAACCAAAGTACCTGAGACCTAATTCTGCAGCTACTTAGTGGTGTATAAATCAAAAGAAAAATTTTACATGCAGGTCGTGTTCACGAGAGGATAAAATGGCCCAGAGATAATTTAGTGCAAGCTAGAACACAGAAGTGCCCTAACGACTCCCAAATTTTTCACATTCAAAGGTTATGCTCAGTTTTTATAAACTAGGCATGTTTCAATATTTATGTAAATAAACAAATGGTCAACTTCAGTAATTTATAACTAGGTGTGCAGCAGATGATGAGGGTTTGTCTACCTAGACCTCAAACACAAAGGCAAGAATCATACAACAGAATAAACTCCTGGATTCAATCAAAAAAGTGGTGATGCACAATTTTTCTGCCTGTGTGTACGCTGTAGCTAGGTTTACAATTTCCTACACACTGCACTTTTTTATTTAAAGCAGAGGAAACATTGTCCTTTAAATCCATAGTTTATGATTAAAGTGGCAGAGAGAAAGAGAGATGAAATGGAGAACATGACAGCAAGATCCTGCTCTAATCTTTCTTTAAAAGTCTTCGCTAAGGACAGCAGTGTTCACTTCTAGTTTCCACAGTGATTTTTGTAATTTGTGACATTGATAAGGAAGACTTTCTTGATTTTTTATTTTCCTTGACTTTGAACTGCTTCAGATTTTGGTAATGCATAATACTACAATGTCCTGAAAACAAGATTCAGAGAATTTAGTATATAACTCAAGAATGCATCTGGCTAAATTGAACACCCTGTGCCCTGAGACCAGTACTAAAGACTTTTTTTTAGAGGCTGTCTCTTAATCTCATATTTGCACCACAGAAGAGTTCAAATTACATCATTAAAAATAATGCCCTGTTCTACAGAAGTACTATATCACTGAAAGTGGGTGAACCTGAACTAAAGGGATGTTTGTAACCTCTACAAAGACATAAAGGTGTAGGTTATGGGAGAAACTTGGATATAAACAGCAAATATTTTTTAATTTCCTCAAGCGAACGGATAAGGCCAAAGTATATTTCAGGGCCCTTGCCATTCCTGCAGAAGAAATGATGTGGCCCATTGAGTATCCTACTGAGGATCTGCAATGGGAGAGATGAAATATGTGGACTAAGGTGTCGATCGTGTTGCTGGTTTAATACCTTCCAAATGACTGACTGAGGGAAGCTGTCTCATCCACCCTGGGTGATAATGCTTGATTTTCTGTTGTTTCTTTAAAGGCTGAAAATATACAGAGGTAATTCGAGACACTGAAAACTCTGAACAGATGAAAATTGACAAGTTGTGGGCTAAGAGTGAGGCTATGAGAAATGGGAGCTTTTACTAATACAATCCACCTGAATAAAGGTATTTGCATCAAAAGAAAGACTCTACCATTCTCTAACTGTAACTACAAATATTTTCCAGCTGCATCAAGGACCATTTAATCTTTTGAAAATTACTTGTCCTTGGGCAATCTGTTTATCTTCAAGTGCAATCCAAGAATTAGCTAGGACTGTATTTACTGCTTGCATCCACAGGCAAACATTTAGCACAGGATGGCCAGAATGTAAATAAAATCCATACATTTGAAGTTTTTAGATCAAATCATTTGCTTTTTAGTCTTATCCTTTGCTTTTTTCCTTTACTTATTTTTTTTTTCCAGCCACCTTGGACTGCATAATGCATTATACAGACACCAAATTAACTAGCACGCCAGCAGAAGCAGCAAGTTTCACCTATCCAAGTACTTAAAAAGCTTGCAAGCACACACTGTCTCCTGTGCAGCCCGGAGATCCCTGTTGACTCTGTGCCAAGTCCCTGAAAAGTTGGACACTGCATCCGGTATTTACACTAAGCTAAAATTCTAATCAGCACTAACAGCAGTGTGTTTTAATTCACCCTTATGATTTTATTTCAATCTGCTAAGTAGCACAACTGCCAGAAAGAAACTGCTATAAACTCCAGTAAACAAATGCAAGGGGAAAAAAAAAGAAAAGAAAAAAGAAAAAAAAAAGAAAAAAAGAAAAAAAAATTATCTTAAACCTGTTGGAGATAAAGTTTGCACCACTTTAGACACACAGCCCAAAAGGAAAGTCTGAAGCTTTGGTTGAAGCTGCTCTCTGCTGATTTCTTTTCAAATATCCTACCTTCAACTTTTTTTTTTTTTAAAAAAAAACTTCCCCCCCCCATGTTTGGTACTTTTAAGCCAAGGAAGGAAAATGCTCGTGTTATTTTACACCGGCTATTTCACCTCACGTCCTCCCCTCCACAGCTTTCTGCCAAGTGCTGTGAAACAAGAACACAGTAACTACTTGAATCTCTGGATGACACTATAAATCGTGGTGCCAAGAGGCTGGTGCCAAGTCCGGCATCTTCCTTATTTTTGGGAAGGAAAAAAAACAAACAAAAAAAACCCAACAAAAAAAAATCCGGCAGGAAAATTCTGAGAAGTTGGTCACCATTTTGGACCTGTTCAGAGCAGTCAGACCTTGGCAGCCATCTTACAGCTTGGCAACCATTTTGAGAATGTGCCTGGCAAGCTCTCAGAGCTCGCCGACACTGTTTCAACACAGCGCTGGTTAAATATAGTCCAAATTAAACAATACCGTGTAATATCAGGTAAACTCACCCTTCATAAATCCACCCGGCACGAAGGTTTAGAAGTGCATCTTGAAAGAGTGAGGGACATTGTGCTTCCCTTTGAGGCGGCCCGGGCACCTTAACCCTTTCCCGGGTGTGGTGCTGGTGAAGCAGGCCAGGGCCCCCCAGCACCAAGAGCCCCACAAAGCCCCAACAGAGGGAATGCTCCCCTCAGGGCTGGCAGTGACACAGGGAGATGGTGGACAGCAGGATACAGAAGACCTGCCACCTTTGTATCTGCTCAACGAGGCCCCAGAAACCCCACCGGGGAGCGATACAAGGAAATGCTGTGCCTGGGGATGACAGGGAGGCTACACACAACACGCAAACCCGCAGCTGTTGTGTGAGGAAAAACTCCTTTAACAGCTTCAGTTTCCTGATGAACTTTTCCATGCGCGCCTCTCCCAGAGACAAAAAGAGAGAAGAAAAGTTTGAGGAGAAAAAGCCACCCCAGCAGCCAGACATCTTAAGGAAGCCTGGTTTATGAAGAGAGACCAATGCTGGTGCGAGTTGTAAACAAACACTTCCCTTCTCCTCTCCACCCCACAAGACTGGCGTGTTTTTTGGACCAAGCGCATTTCACTCTGCCAGTGCCAAAATCCCAAGGAGGACTTTGTGCCAGTTGAAGAAAGGCACGGTTGTTAGAAACCACTTTGGCCCAGGAGTAGGAAAAGCCATTGGCAGATAGACACTCCAGGCCGGCGGGGACAGCAAGGGATCCCAGCCATATTTCTCCCAGTATTTTAAACAATCCCTCTGCCGAAGAAGTTAATTTTTCATATTTAATGTACTGTAAACACATCCAATAACTTCAGGAGGAATGCGGGGTGAGCATTTTTACAGAACAAACAGTGCTATCTCCAGGATTGCTTCACTAAAGTTTAGTCTACATGAGCTCTAACTCAGCCAGACTATTTGAATAAAACTTAAAAGATAATATAGGGGTAAAATTCAACACTTGGAAAACGGAGTGTGTAAAAAGGCAAATATTTGAATGTACTAAACAGTATCCGAGTATTAAAATGACATTTTGGGGAAGTATTTAATATCTGAAGACAAATGTCTATTGGAAATGCTTACTACACACATTATATTCTACTTCTTATCTTGAAATAATTTAGAGTGGAACAGAAAAGATCAAGTTTATGCTCTATTAGCATAAAGTTAAAACTATAAGGGTTTTTTGACCTTGAAGTCTGAATTAAATAATGTCTTGGATTTTTATTCTCCCTCTTTTTTTTTTTGCCCTTTTGAAATTTTAATTTTGGGGGGAAAAAATTAAAAGCCAACTAATTAAGTGTAATTTCATAGTGAAAGAAATAAATTAATTAAACTGTAATTGAAATGACAATATTAAATATGAAAATATTATGCTGGAGTAGATCAGAATAAAGTCTTGACACTGCTGGATATCTTTTATACTGAAGGACAGTATCTGCAGCCACATGACGTCAGCTGTGCTGGAATAGTTGGGAATGCATTGATAAATTGCTCCATCGATTCTGTTCTGCTTCACTTACCATAATTATAGCACAGTAATGGATGACATGAGTGATATATTTTTACTTTAGAGAAAAGCCAAGAGTTTGCCTGTTTCTTTATGAGATTAGACCAAATCCTTTCAATTAATACAGCATGATTGATATCTAAAAGTGTACTGGGGTAAGATACTTGCTTCATGTGCACATCCTTAAATGTTATTGGTTAAATATTGAAACAGAATTCAAAGAGCAGTTTCAGTGCTTTAAATAACAGTGTCATTTTGGTAATATGAAAGATGTATCATCACAGTTTTCAAAGACTTTTCTAGGCCTGCTTTAAGCATTTTGATTTCCTTAGATCTAAAAATCACATTTGCAATTAATAGTCACGTAAGGCAGGTCAACTTACACATTTTCCTTGAAATCTACGGACCTCACTTAAACAATCAGGCATTGAAATCTCTGGTGGGGCTACCAACAGGTACACTGGGAGAGAGGCCAGGAGGACTGTGTTATGCTTTTCAAATATATATGGTCTGTGTTCAGCTTCCAGCTGCTCTCCACTGAAGTCAACTCTTACTGAAGGCAACTGATGAGGTCCAGGTGTAGACACAAGGACAGAACATCCTTCTGACTGGTTATGTCCAGTCCTACAAACACCTAGTAAGGCCAAAGGTGTCACTACAGAGTGAGTAGAAGATAGGAAAAGAGGAGTCTGTAATGCCTTATTGTTGCAGAGGAACTGCTACACGGTGCACAGCCATCTAACCTTTCTCCACATCTGCCAGCAGTAGAAGAAAGACAGCAGCAACCTGCATGGATTTCCCAAAACTGAGATGTAGCACTCCACGTTTTACCTCTCTTCCAATATTCTGTTAGCATTACTTACTGTACTTCCAGGTAGTCAATCATACAAGTAATAATCCTCCTTTAAAACTTCTTAGAGCATTTTGCTGAAGGCAATTCACTCTAACCCTAGTGCTTTAGGGATAAATAAACAGGTAACCTCAAAAAGCAAGACAGCAACTGTATTCTGGCCGAGGAGATGTGACAAAAGATGGAAGCAGGTGAGGCAGAGACGTCCAACTACTGTCACAAAAGAAAAAGCTGCATTACAGAGATGCACAGGAGACAACTCATGTACTAATGCTGATAAGACTGCCTCATTAAATGCAGAGAAGACCTGCACATTTCTCTCAGTTCAGGTTTCCCTCATGGATACGTGTCCTTCATGTGAACAGAGAAAATCCATTGTGTAACACCATAGATGCAATATTCTTACTATTTTAGCTGTTCTGGTTATGGAAGTGCTAACAAAAGAAGTGGGAACGGGTGCTTTTTAATCCATAAAAAACTTTTTTCAGCCAGTCTGTTGTACTTTCATACTGAACAATTTCTACATAAAGGTGAGCAAAAAAACCCAATACTCTTGGAGTTTTGAATTAAGCCAGAAATACTGGGGGGGAATGATGTTGCCAAGATGCAGCCCTATCTCATACAGCATTTTTTCAGTCTGTACTTCAAAAAAGACCATAATCAAGTTCTCAAAAAATTTTCAACCTGTCCCCTCCCCCTAAGCAGTAAGTGTGTAAGATTGATCTGTACTTATAACTGTTGAATTCGTTCCCTTCTCATGTTACAAAGGCTGTCACTGGAAATAAAGTGTAACTTGGGATGGCTGTGGCAGCTATCAAACCTCCTCTGACACATTAGAGCGTCTGAAACCCAGACACCCAAGGTTTACATCAGAAAACTCCAGCATGTAGTGAACAACCCAAAACCAACTATCGACCATCCTATTGATTCCTAGTGGGGAAACCAAGACGGGAAAAGCACCATAAGAGATAGGATTTCTTTTCCTCTCCTCATTGCTAACTTAGTGGCTGCCAAACTCAGGTCCTCTCAGGCTTAAGCCATCAGAGGTTTGTGTTGCAGCTAGCCAGGATGTCTGCCTAAGATAATTCAAGCTGAAAGCAGACAATGTGCAGTGGGAGCTGATTAGCCACTGACTTCCAACATGACCTGTCTCAGTCCCAAAAGAAGCTTCTTGACAGTATGATATGGAGGCTACAGCACAGCTGAAAAAAATAAATATGGTTATCTTTTCAGATGGTATGTGAGGACATCTGACTTTCATACTCCGGCAATTAAGAGAGGCAAGTCTCTGGCAAGTCCCAACACTGACCTTTGAAACATTTGATCATATATTGCAACAGGTTTAAAAGAGATTATTTTCAAAATCTCTCTTGCAGCCTATATGAAATATAGTAAGGATTAAATAAACCTTAAAATAATTCACAGTATGGAAAGAAGGTGTTAAAAAGACCATATATTTTTCATCTCTTCATCAACAAAAACAGTCTGCTGTGTGTTTCAGGAACTTTGCTGAAGGTATTTCAGATTTGGATCAGTGTAGCTGAAGGCACTTTTGACCTTATGTGAAGACTGGGAAAATAATAACTATAGGTGTGATTTGATAATTCATAATTTAAAAGGAAATATCTCATGTTTGCTGCAGATCATCTGTTTCAATCATTATAGTAATATTTTAGCTAGTATTTTCATGTTTAATTTGGAGATTGCATGGCCTCAGTTTAAAATGAAAGCTTGGTTCTGAATCCCATGGATTTTGCAGCTGAATCTCAGCCACAGGAACACCCTTTTCCAATTATGAAGTGTATGGCTAGGGTGTAAATCCTAGTGCATATTTTATTCTGAAAGTCACAATGCTCGCAAAGCACTCAAGAAACCTCTGAACATCTCCTGCAAAAACCTGATGAGCTTGTTGCAAAAGCTCAGAAACCTTTTCTGCTTTTAAAAATATGACTGTCTTCACAGTATCAGTGTAAGATCATCATATGTTATTTTTAATTTGTTACGTTAATGGGCTGCAAGGTCCAAAGTATTTGACATATATGAACTCTTCTGCTGCTCCCCTTTGTAAAGCTCCAGCATTTTTTTACGCAGCTCTGCAGGAACACAGACCATAACGTCTGGAATGTTTTGATCTTATCTTCAGTTTTTAATAACTTTCGTTTTTATATACTACATATTTTACATTTTTTATTGCAAAACTCACTTTGCAGCTGTTTATTCCCTCCTAACCTTAGAGGGTTCTTCTCATCTCCAGATCCCAGAAAAACAGAAACTGGGGTGCTGGCCCCCAGCAGCAGCCATCCTGCCCCAATGGGATGCTCCCGAAGTGTGAGGCACCCCAGCTTCCTCCCGGGAGGAAGAGGAGGCAGAGCTGCAGGGGCTGCAGTGAGGCCACAGCCAGGACACCCAGGAGGCAGCTGCTCGGTGGGCAGCCCTGCAGACACTTTACAGCTGCTTTCTTCATGGCATTCCCAAGAAAGTGATGTGACCCTCCCCAGGCGATGAATCCACCTTCTGAGATACAGGGCTCAAATTGCACTGCACTAGAACAGCCAGGCTGGATCAAGTCCTCAGGACTTGACTTTTTTTTTTTTTTTCCACAGCATGGAGAAAATACGAGTGTGTACGTTTAGAAAGCTATATCAAACTATTATGTAAATACTGCATGTTGGAGTGGGTATTTTAGATGTGTGGTGGGACAGCA
>NW_009952365.1:75075-105332 GCF_000747805.2 Chaetura pelagica | reverse complement strand
CCTGCTGGCACAGGGCACGTGGTAAGATGCATCTTCCTGAGATGTCAGGGGCTAACATGTAAGAAGGGACGGTAAATTCCTCTGGAAGCTGTGGAGAAGGCAATCTGACTTGAGCTGCAATGGGGATAAAACAAATCTCAGCTTCAGCCCGGCATTTTTTCTGGCTCATGACCCGGGCTTTCTTGCCGTCCCGTCACCTATCGTACAGCCTGTCATGACCCTCACCCCTAACAGCTTTGCCTCAAGCCAAGATGGGTGAAGGTTCCTTCCAAAACAAACCAAGACAAAGTTTCTCTGAAGCAATGTTTTTGTGAACTGAGCAAGATGCAACTCCACTTCCACCCACATAGTAACCTCTGCACATGCCCAGAGGCCTGCAACCAAAGCACTTGAAAATGCATGTACTGAGTACTCTGGCTGCCAAAAGGGAGCCCAAAACCTTAGATCAAGAAAGAAAAATGGTGCAGAAATTTCAAAGTGGCCTCAGTACAACTATCAAACAATTCTGCATTACCCTGTTTCTTTGAGGACCTAAGTTACAGGTGCCATCATAGTGGCTACTGTCTGAAACGGGGTCCCTACACACCCAGCCCTATCACCACAAAATGAGGTTGTAAAATAAGAATAAGCTTGTAACAATACAGTGTTACTTGAGGTATGAGATTCTTAGTACACAGAAGGTATCAGAAGGAATCATCAAAATATTACGATAGATACTAAAATGAAATTCCTGGTAAGATGTTACTTACATTTATACATAAAAGCAGCATATTGAAATTGTGCCTGTTAACATTTGCCAGTATTTTACTGACAGAGAGGCATTCGGAGAGCACTGTAAAGAAGCTACATTGGTATCAAAGCAACTATTTTAAGTGACATTAAATGCATTATTTTATAGACGTTAACAGTAGAGACTAAGAAGCAGTCAGTACACGTGGATTGTTTGATTTTGTGCTCTAGTGGCAAAGGAAGATACAACAGCATGTTTGGACAGAGGAATCTTAATGTTCAGTGTCTCCAGCTGTGGAGTTTCAGGGCTGAGTTACTGAGCCCAGGCCAGAGATTACCCTAACTCAGTTAACAAAAAAAACCCATGGAAGGCAGATTTCCATCCTGCCTCAGAGGGTTCACTGGGACACACTCTCTGAGTCCCTCACAATTAGGAAGCAACTCTCTGTGATCACAATGATAAGCGTTATGCTAAACCTCTTTTTTAGCATGTAAGAAGTATGCTTTGTAACTCTGCAAACCCCAGATGATTTCCTAGAAGGAGAGAAAGTAAAAAGCTTTTGTCAGGAAACCATTCTTCAGCATACCTGTTAAAAAACGACAGTGAACACACCTACAAAACATGGGGTGGATATATTTATTTGCTCTTTTTTCTCCTTGGATGGAGAGGCACATGACAGAAAACGGAGCGGGATCAAGTCCAAAGAACTATCCTCTTTAAGGATACACTACATGGTATCATCAGCGAGTCTCAGCCAATATTGGCTAACAGTCACTGTCTGTTTGCCAAGCAGAAGTTTGCCATGTTAAACTGTCACTATAATGCCACCTTGAAGAGGCGTTATCATCACTCTTGCGATGATACACGGCAACCGTGAACGGAAACTGAGGCCGGAGCTCACACATCTGAACGACAGGCAATCCTGGTGCTGTGGATAAGGAACCCAACAGACAGCACTGCCTGCTTATCACTGCTGCAATCCAGCAGCCTTCATCACATGGACATTCCCTGCAGTAAAAATTATACCCTTTTATGACTTTATAATACGCCCATTACTGAGTTTTATTAAAAACACTGAGAACACAGAAACCCATTTTATTATTGCTCCAAATTTACTGCTTCCCTGCTCTGAATTCAGTGTAAAAGCACAACAGAAAGCCACAAAACCACTTCCGCATCTCATGGAATTAATACTGACCTAAAACATCCACCAGAACTCGTCTTGCCATAAGACATTCACAGGTAAAGGACAGCAGCCACAAGGCAGGGGCTAGATTTCCCCTTTACCAGACTTTTCTTGGTATTGAACTAGGCACATAAAACCTGGGGGAAGGAGAGCATTACACCAGACAAAAGTGCTATATGCTGCGGCAGACAAGGCTCACCATATGGGAAAGCACTTACATAAAATAGCTGCACAGCTTCACCAGGGTTGCTGCACAAACTCCTCATTAATATGGCAAAGCTATAACATGAACTTACAGAACACAGGACCTGAAATTTGGTTAGATACAGGGTGGGAACTTTTTCTTTTTTTATTTAATAATGAGTGTATAATATTGACCTTAGCAATTACAGACTGGAAAAGTGAACTTCGCATTAACAGCACCATATTGATTTTGGAAGCACGAAAGCACAAAAATACTTTTACGCCTAAGAAAGGTTCTAGTTACCACATTTGAAAGACTTCAGGAGAACAGTGTCTTGGAGAACTGTATTCTTCATTCAGTAGCTCCTAAGCACACACCTAACTGCCATACTCACAAGCCCTAATATTTACCAACCTGATAAAGCCTCCTCTGTAGTGCCCTCAGCTCCCTTTGACTCAAGGTGGTACTCCAGACTTTGCAGAGCTGGAGTCAGCTCTAATGGGTCAAATGCAATTTAACTTATTAAAATAGTTTATTCAATATGTAATACATCAGTGAATTAATATATTATTCACCAATACATTCCGAACTATTTAGCCAGCTGTATGAAACGTTTCTAATACGCTAGCTGACATTTTTTTAATTACACAAATACTTTGGGTCGCAAATAACTGCTCGCTATTTGGCAAGCCCTACAAATTATATACAGTTAATTACATTCAGGTTGGTGCATGGGTTATAAATAACTGTGATAAAAGCTGTGATATCAATGCTGACAGAATTTTAGTGGAAATCAACATTTTCCTATACTGAAGTAACCAAGAGCTAGAACAGAAATACTGCCTCCAGAAATGCAACTGGAAATTAATACACATTGTGTAAGTGCACAAAATTATTATTTTAACACACTACATATTTTTGCCTTCAGTTCTTCTTAATTTAATATTTTGCCTTAATTTATACCCAGAGAAACTTTTTCATTGCTCTTTTTTTAAGTATTGTTTATGTTACCAACTTAAAAAGTTTTTCATGGCCAGAACCTCCACAGTTTTATATTTGCATCTGAATCCCAAACTCGAAGTATCAACCAGCCTACGCACAGATCTGTGTGAGCAGTCCCATACTGCTAACCTGGAGCCCAGGCAGCAAGCCAAAGCCTGGGACTGTGGTAGGTGGAGAACCTCAGCACCCAAAAGAGTCTGAACCATGACAGGGCTGTCTAACAGGCTGCAGTCATTTGCATGCATTCAAAGGTGATCAGCTTTATAATGACATAACATTTAAACACAAAATTCTAACAAATTATGGAGCTTGTGCTCTTCTCCATGAAGTCAACCCTGGTTTTGCCTCAGTCTAACCAAGTCAAAATTTGTTTCAGGCTGTGCCTTCTGCAATGACAAACCCTACCATCTGCTTGGGGTTCAGCTAACCAGCCTCCTTTCCTGAGATTCCCTGAAGTAGCAACCTGAATATCACACCTGTTTATCACGACAACTCCCTTTAACAGATCCTTCTGTTTCCCTGTCCTGACTATTATATCTGTTCACATCCTGTAGCAGGCAAGGGGAACATGACCTCTCCCCATACACGAGGGAAGAGGTTGAAATTTTGAGCCATGGTGATGTAGCCTGTCACCAGGTGTGGATTAGCTGTTCCAAGTCAGTGCATGTCACAGTGCTTTAAGGATGTGCAGAGGCGTGATGAAATTCAACACAACAACATATATCCTCAACTTACCACATCCTTGTCTGAAACAGTCATGCCTGGAGGGACCATTTCCCATGTTATGGTATGTAGTAAAATACAAAAACAACAACAAAAAAAGCCCAACAGAACAAAACAAAACCAAACTAAACCTAAAGGAAAATAGATATCTCTTGTGAAAGAACTATTACTAAATGTAAAGCCAGTGGAAAAAAAAAAGGGAGGGAGGGGGGAAGAGAAAAGAAAAACAAGAAGAGCATATTCTTCAGTATGGGAAGTTTCTCCCATAAATTGGCAGCGAATCAGCCACTAAACGACATGCCTAAAATCAGGTGGTGGATTATTGGAAATGAAATCTTTGTCCCAGGAAAGCCAACGGCAAAAATCCTATTGATTTCAATGGGACAGGGTTGTCTCTCTGGACTTAACAGTCAATCATACAGAATTGGCAACAGTGTCCAAACGTCCCTGCTTGTTATTAGACCACGGAAATCCGTATTTGTTTGCTTCATCTGCAGTTGTGACCAGCACACCAGCACCTTTCAGTGATAGTGGATTTATCCTGTTGCCCTGATGATTGAATGTGTCTTAAATATCACACCTCTAAGTTTAATTAGGTGATTTATTTACTTTAGAGCTGTGACAGTCCCATTCTTGAACTGCTAATGCTTACTTTTTCTGTCTTTTTTTTTTTTTTTTTTTTTTTTCTGGCATGGAGGTGCAAATAAGCAGAGTGGTTCAATTTTTCAACCCAAGCCACATGAATGTGAGCTTTGCTGTTTCTCCCAAGCATTTCAGAGTCCATTTTCCCCCGAAAGGCACGGGCAGCCTCACCACTAATGGGAGTGCTGTGTTTACAAGCAGAGGTGAACTAAGTCTTTAGTGTTTTTGCATATTTGCAATACAGTATGTGGTTGGGATGGGAGGAAGGTTTGTTGGAAGAGGAAGACGGCAAGAAATGATGGAAGAAAAAATCTGGTCCTTAGAGGCTACTAGTACTGCTATGAAGCATACACAGTCCTCATTTTTCTCAGTCCTTTTTGCAGAAAAGCTTTGGCGAGGAACAATCCAACTAAACTGCCGATACTTAATATTGTAAGTATTACATGGTGGTATAATGCTCCCATTTAAACAAGTTTTCATGAACAACCTTTCAAAATTTTAAGTGCTTGGAAATTCTTGGATGACAAAGCTGCTATTTATGGCTAATCTTTTTATCTGAAAGCAAAAATGAGTCCAAATAAATAAAAGGACAATAAGAGGGTAACAATGTAGAAAGAATGCATGTGTGCGTGGCACGCACCCACACAGAAAAACAATAAACAGATTTACAATAGTGAAGTGTGTGATAGGCAAGATACTATTAATACAGTGCCCGGAGCCCATCACTTAAATTAAATATTATATGGAAATTGCCACAGATTGATACAAGGCTGAGTAAACAAACGATACAAACTGTAGTGGGTATATTTGTCCAGCCATGTATTAGTGCAATACACAAAATGGGACCCAGTGAACATTTACAGTGAAAATTTGTGACCTGTTAGTATCCCCAAAATGCCCGTAGAACATTATTCTCCCTTTTAACCTTAATTTTTATTCTCTGTCTCAATTTCTGCTCTGCTTCTCCCATCATAGCCCGAGTTACCTACGCTGACAGCCATAGCAGGCCAAGGCAGCACAGATGGGGCTTCTGCAGCTGCATCTCACCTGCCAGACTGCAAAACCCACCGGGACACTTTCCCACTCCCTTTATGTCTGTCTTTGTGTATTTGCAACAGCGCCTTTCCCTGGGCCTTTATCGAACGTGTCACCGATGCCACCCGGCCGCGGCTACGACGCATCACTAATAACTCACAGATCCACACCGTGTTCCTCAACGAAGGAAACCCAAGCTGGGCCTCCCCAAAAAAGTATACCTGGAACATGTCAGTGTGGGTTCTGATTTAAAGCAATTCAATATGCCTGGCTCCCCAAAGGCAGCACGCCTGCCGGGACAAAGAATACCTCAATGCAACTCAACAGCAAACCCTGCTGGATTAAATTGCAGCACCGGTGGGCTCCACATTTGATCCTGGTACCCCTGGGCTGGGAAGCAGAGCGGGCACAGGTGGGGGTGTGGGAGCAGCCAGGCTTGCAGGCGATGGGAACAATATGCTGCGAGCCGAGCGCGGCAAAACTTTCCTCATAAAGTTGCTTGTTTCGGGCTTCATGAAAAACTTGGCAAAAGTTTCCCTCGGGGGCTGATTCTTTCAAAAGCCTTAACCTCCCTTCCTTTGTTTAATCTTCAGTTTTCTGCCTAAAAAATAAGGTGTGTGTGTGGGGGGTTAGGTTTTTTCATACCCGCCTTTGCAAGCTGCAAAAAAAGTCCTGCTGCCACCTGAGCAGGGGATCGGTCAGGCAGCGAGATGCCTGCACGCTCTCGCTTACTTCCACAAATAATCCCACCTGCAAATGGAGAAGTTGAGTTTCAAATATCAGGCCCTCAGGTTCATGGGTCTTTTGAAATGAAGCTGTGTCAGATTTATGGCTTCGCTGTGCGAACAGAGGAAGCCGTGGCCATTTTGAGTGAGTTCTGCCCGGAGCTTTCCCGATCTGAACCGCAGGCTCCACTTCCACAGCAGAGCACAGAAAGTTTTTGTAAGCACGCGGGTGCTTGATGAAAAATACCTGTGCCTCTGCAAAGCCAAGCAGACATAGGGCACATGTCTCCAAAAAGCACCCCTGTCTTCCCCAGCCTGCAAATGCAGCTATTTATTAAGAGCTATAAAGAGAGGGAAAGTCCCCACGTTCTACCATCCCCAAACTGCTTTCTATTAAAACACAAGACAATTACAGCAGACTGCACACCCTGTACTTTGGATGCAGTTAAAGATTTTGCTGGCTGCTACACCAAAACTTCCCATGCTGTGTTTACTGAATTGAATATAATCTTTTTTATCTTTTTTTTTTTTTTCTTTCTACCTTAATTTCAATATTTAGAATAGCTTAATTATATCTGATATCTACTAAATGTTAAATTGCTGCCATGGATACTGTACTTGTTTTAGGCTTTGCCCACAACCCAAAACGTAACTAAAGATTAATAGAATGCTGAGATATTTTTGGCTGCAAGTGAAATTTAATGAATAAACATTTAAATAAATTACTCCAATAATGAAACAATATGCCATTAATGCCTGAGTTATGCTAAATGCTTCACTTGTCTTACAATTCATGCAAATACTGGGGAAAAGAAATTATAATGGTGAACTACATCAAACACAATCCTTCCTCAACCACACCCATAAAACAGTGTCTCTACATTATCAGGAACAAAAACTGTGTCTTGTCAGTCAAAGTGTCTAACTATGGCATATGGGTAAAGGTTTCAGTCTGCTATCTCCAGACTCATCTTATGGCCCGGGTTCAACACGCCTGAACTGCTCTCTAGACAAAAGACAAACTCATTGAGAATGGTGCCACGAGCTGCCCGGTCAGCGCGCCCGCGTCCCCGCGCACAGACCCCCGGCATGGGGGGCAGACACAACGCACTTCTCAGGGCTTCCGACTTCTCCGAAGAGCTGAAAAAGAAGCAGCCTGAAGGTTAAAGCTGGCTAGTCAGAATGGCATACTTGGCTGCATATATAGCCAGGTGGCCTGGGCATATTGGCAAACAACTGGCAAACTGCCCAATACATATGGCTTCGATTGCTTTGCTCTTCCCATGAAGCCTTCTTAGACTCTTGAGCAAGCATTCATTTTAGAGCAAAATGCATCCAAGTGTTAAATAAAATCTTCCCCCAAATATACTGCATGTAACCTTTTCCTTTAAATAATTAAGAGATAACTACATGAAAATAAACTAATTACATTTTTAAATGAATTCTTACATAAAAGTGACACTCCTCCACCCCCCCCCAGCCTTTCTCCAAGTGGATCTGCCCTTACTTTTGTTAACTCCTGAAGTACCAAATACACCATTTTTTTCCACACATACTCCTTCTGAGGGGTAAGTACTCATTACAGTGTTTAAGCCCCTAGCTCACCACTACTTGCATTTGCAGGGAGAAGCCCTGCAATGCTGGAGAAGCTCCAGCAGATGTTCAGGGCTTCCCCCAGTTCCAACTATCTGCAGTTTAGGCAGATAGTTGCCTTCATAAAAAGTTAATTGATATTTTAATCTCACAAAGTGCTTCCTCTGAAAAACTTAAAAGTCAAGCCCAAATAGAAATTTTAAAATTCAGATAATTCAAGCAAAGCACTTGACACATACGCCAGAGCAAGTATATGTTTAAGCATCAATCCTACAGCACAAGTCCTTGTGCTAAGGCTAGTGTAAATACTGCATTAAACATTCACAACAGCTTTGGGGAATGAGCTAAACATATTTAAACAATTAACACATGCCAAACTCTGAGCTGGTGCTTCCATGCCACTGACTCTAAACAGAGGTTGTGACAAAGGTACAACCTTCTAAATTAAAAGCAACGGGACTTCTGTTGAAAGCTCAGTAAATGCTTAAGTGTTCTGTTGAACTGAAGCCTCAGTTAATGAGAACTGAGAAATAATTCTCCTCAGCTCCAGAAAAAATGTGCCTGCTCACCCCCATCCCACTGAAACCCCCTTCTGTTTCACAAACAGGACGCTGAAGTTTTGAGTGCTGTGAGGTAAATTAAGACAATAACCAAAGTCTCATTTTAATGGACTCTTAACTAGAGGTCCTCAGCAGTTAAAAAATGTCCAAAAAGCGAAAGTCAAGAGCTTTCCCAAAGGCAGTTTAAGAGCTGAGAGTGAGTTACCATTCTTGTGTTGCCCACAGGTAGTTCTGCATCCCCAATGAATATAAACCTTGATACTAGTATGTTTTAATTAAAATTGAGGTCTTGTTAACATTTTAAAGGCAAGTGTGTCACCTGCTAGTAAAAGCAAGTTCTAATAAACCAGGTTTTACAATCTTCATCTCTGAAAGGACAAATAAGACATAGCAGATAGGGATTCAGAGCTGACTTCAGACAAGTCTCCAGGCTCTATCTCCGCTCAATCATTTAATCCTTGTCATTTTGGTTTTTGATAGGGATCCCTTTACTCTATTCTTTGCTTGTTTTGTATATTTGAAGTATGAAATCATCAGGTCAAGGAGTAATTTACTTATATAGATTCTTGTTTATACAATGTCTGTGTACAAGGAGGACCTGACCTTCGCCAGAACCCCTATAAGCCATCATAATATAAATAGCGTACATTATTTACTTAACTTCCTTGCTTAAGTTTCTTTAAGGGGGGAATAATATTTACAGGGATGTTGTGAGGATTAGCTCATTACTTCAAGAGCCCTGAAGATGAAACATGCAATGTAAATGAGAAATATCAAGTATCAGTGCCACTGATGAAATTATCATCACCACTGTAGAGAGCAGTGTTCCAGAGTAAAACTGGGTGAGAAATGTGTATTTCTGCAAAAGCATGTTGCTCCAAGGCCGAAACATGATGACCTTGGCGCCATCTTTTCCTTCACCTTCCTCATCCCCCTCCTCATTGGCAACGAGCATCATTTTGAGCTTTATTAGAACGTCTCCACGCCAAGTTGGACATGCTCCAGGCAGAGCCGTCCTCGGCCAAGGGCAACATGTGAAGTGCTCTCAGACAACTCGGATGGCCTGGATGGAGGAAGAGAGAGGGCGGAACAAACAGATCAGGGATTGTTGTTTGTCCTGCGTGGACTTTGTCGCCTGAGCACTTGACAATTATGATTTTCTCTTGATGGCGTGAACTGGAGGCTCTGATGACGGCAGCAGAGGGGAAATTTGTGCCTTGAATCCCCTGCTGCAACGTGCCATTAGCAGGGATTATACGTGCTGCTGCAATTTGTACTGGAGCTGCAACGCGGCTCCTAACTGTTAAGATGGACCAACGCTAATCTGCTCTTCTTGTCTCTTTAGCACTTGGGTAAGAAAGATCAAAAGCAACCCAAACACTGGGGACATTGAAATTCCGCATCCAGATCTGACTACACTTGGCATAGGATCTGTGGGCCAGATCTTCACTGAATTTAGCAGTGCTACTTCACTTAATGATTCAGACCTCGTTACTGGGGCAAATCAGGTCTCTGAATGCCACTACCCCGGCGCCTGAGCTGGCTGAGGTCTGATGATGATGCACGTTGTGTGAGACGAGGGAGACTGCTGAGCTTTGCATGGCAAATGAAAGAAAGCCTTTAAGGAGAGAGCTGAGTTCCCAGTCCTTTGCTGTAACTCAAGTACCCTGAATCGAATCAGTGCCTCAGACTAAAAGTGGCTTTTTACCTGGGGAATTGTAACAAAACTGACAAGTCAGAGTGAAATGGGAAGGGGGCAACACCATAAAAATAAGAATGAAAGAGTTGCCCGAGTACAGGCACTGCCTGCACCTCAGCCCCCTGCTCCAGAAACACCGAGACACCAGCACTGCAGCACCCCGAGCCCACGGCGAGGTGCTGCAAAATTAGGCCACTGAGGGCTTGTCTACCTGGCAAATGGCACGAGAGGCTCAGGGCAGGCTCTGCCAGAGCTGGCTTTGGTAGCAGGAGCCATCCCACCGTGCAGCCGCCCTTCCCGGCACGGCAGAGGCACACACGAGAGCTGTGGGTGATCTCATTTCCAGTAGTTAAGTGAAGTAAGTGCGTAAGTATGCAGGATTGGGGCCCTGGAAACCATGGAGAAACTGGGTTTCTCTTTTTTATGGCAGACAACTGCAGAGCCTGTGGACTATTGCAGCAACGCTTCTTTTCTCCAGAGGAAGACCTGGTCCTGGGATTTGAAATTTTCTTAATATCTAAATGACTTGTAAGAAACTTTTCCTCAAAAATAAAGACTTGGAAAAAACCAAAAGGTTAAAACTATTGCCTAGCTAAGTAAATACACAGATTTAAAGCATATGGATATAAACGAGTGTTACTATAAACACAAAGCATGTTTTTTTAAAAGAATTTTGCAAAAAGATAAACTTTTTCTTACTGTATTTTGATTAAAGTTTTGAAGCTGTTTATTGTAAGTAATTGCTTTTCCTCAAGGAAAAACAGATGTAGAGATGCAGGAGTTTGCTTCTTCTTCTCCTTTGTGTGAAAGTACGCATGAGAAGTGTTTCTATAAAAGAAACACAAGAGCTGGAATAGTTTATGTCATTGTAAAGATAATAATAAATTAGTGCTCACTGTGCCTGTAAAAGTGCAGGAGACAGTTTCTCCTGCCTGTCCTCACGCAGGCAAACTTTCTGAATTCTCTGAGATTTATCATGTAGAAAATTATGGAGAGTAAAACTTGCTGCAGAAGTTTAGTGTTGGTTGTTCTGGATTTTTAAATTTGCACTTTTTCTTGAAAAAAAATAATTAATAATTTAAAATAAACATACTGATGTCCAGGGCTGAAATACTTTTTTGTCCCTCCTGGTGCTGGTCTTCACATTTTTAGAAAACTTCTCTGGCTCTTACTGAAAGCAACAGTGCTTCTGGCCCTCGGCTTCAACAGAATCTGGCCCCGGAGCTCACCCACCTTTTTCTGTGAGACAAAAGGTTGTAAAGGAGGCCAAAAAGCTCTATGCTTTGATACCGTTCCCAAACATATGGGAACGTACGGCTTCATGAAACTGCATTTAACAGATGTTTAAAGAAAGACAACTAACAGATCCAGAATGTAGTAATGAGGAAAAAAGACAATGTACATAAATTCAGCTGCGTGTCTCTTTATAGCGCTACCAATGCCCCGGAGACAAAATGCAAATGAGTCTACTTATTTGCAATATGACACTCTCCGTTTTATATTTAATATTTTAGGTCATTACTAAAACTGATTTTCTTCAGAAGTGATTTCTTCTGGCACCTAAATGGAGGGAGATTTACAGAGTCTGCAGCATATTGTACTTTGTCAGTTCAGAGAGTCATGAAAAAAAACCTTGACTATCAATTTCAGATTTCAAAAGTAAGCGAAGAGGCCCCGTGCAGGCTCCATGCACAGCCTCTGTGCCAGCCCAGCATCCTGGAAACATCCTTCTTTTTTAATTTTTGCAACTTCTGAGCCCCGAATTTGAGTTGTAGTTTTGGAGCCCAAAGACCAACTGTTCGGTTTAGCAAACCAACAATGTCTGCTCATTTTGTCCCAATCTTTTCAGCTTAAATATTCACAATGTGCCATTATTACTGAATCATTATCTGCCTTTAGCTCTGACAACAGCATCATAAGGGCTATGAAAGGCTCCTTTCTTCTCATGATTAGTCTCTAAAACATTTCCTCATCTTACAGTGCTTTGCAGCTTCCCAGAATGCACCGCTCAATTACAGTGCTGAAATTAACTGTATGCCACTCTTATTTATTGATAAAAGAATAATCAAGTGCTCCAGCCCATAGCCCGCTTTGGCCACAGGTTTTATATCAAGTTTCAAGTAATGTGGGTTTTTTTAACTCTTTGAATCCTCTTATAAATGGGTGGCATTGTCTGCGGCGCGGTGACAACATTGTGCCGCTCGCTGCGGCGCACAAGATAAAGCACCCTTCATTTGCGTGGGGTAATCTTGTTGAAAATGGTCGTGTTCAGCTGACACTTTAAAAATTAATCTTGAAAGGGAAGAGTTTGTTTGTTTGGTTTGTTGGGTTTATCACCGGGACCGATTAGGCTCCAAAGGAATCAAGATGTAAATAAAACCGAGATACAAAACTTGCTAGAAGTTGCAGCCGCACGTTAAAAGACGCTGCCGAACGCGTTGCTGAGAGAGATGGTTTTAGCTGGAGAGGATAACTGGAAGAGCTCTCCCATCGACATCTACATAGTGCTCCTCGTGTGGACTGTATTAATTGCTCAGGCACGGAATGCGGGGCTTTGGCTCTCCTACGCCGGCTGTTTTGAAATGTGACATTAAATTGTGATTTAGCAGATAACAGGCACAAAGCAAACTGCCCCAGAAACAATGGGCTTGCTTCTCCGGAGGCTGGCACTGAAATTCCGATCGACTTCAAAGAGAGCGGACTCGGGCTTGAAGTTCCTATCACTTCTACCAAAGCAAAAAGGTTTTCTAGCCCATACCAAAGAGTAACATGCAGTTGGTCTATAGCTTGGTCCAGCACAGGAATGAAAATAAAAACACTTTCTAAACCTCAAAGATACTAGCTAAGCCATGTATACATTAATCATTTATACCACATGATTATTGTTCATTATTTGGGCAATAACAAATGGAAGGGTGTGGGGGTTAGTGTGGGTTTTAACAAACCACATTCTATTTAAGTAAAGCCAACTATTAAAGAAAGACCTAACTTGCCAAACCAAGATAAATATATGCCATTATTATGATCACATAAAAGCTACTACTCTCACATTACAATTTCTCTTATAATTGGTACTATTATAATTAAATGAATGCATATGTTTACATGTCTTCTATGAATGGTAAAGTGATTTAGCAATGATGGTGTCTCTAATTTCTTTTAACTGTACTGGCAAACTTCACTTAAACAGTGGTCTAAATACCACACTGCCACAGTAAATTAGTAAAGCATCTAGTAGTCTATATGTGTTGTTTAAATGCTTCAGAATAAAAAAGCTAGTCACCCCTCAATGTGCCCAGGTGAAAAAAAAAACAACTCCTCAGACAAAATAAAGTATAGTAAAATTCTTACATAAACTATCTATTTATAGTATGAATATACCAGCACTAACAAATACCTACAGGTTTTTTTGCAAGACTGATCAAAGGTAGAAATTTTTTCTCCAGGAGCATCTGCCTAATTTTAAGCAATAGAGTTCAATAAGACATTTGTATGCTGTCAGCTTACATGAAAAGGGGGCAAGACAGGAGGTGTGTGTATCTTAAACATTGTAAGCATTTGTTTGCATTGACACTCAAGTAATTAGTATAAACTAGTGCTAGAAAAGTTAACAACAGCCTTTTTTTGATTATCCATTTTTATTCCTATCCAATAACCTGGGTTAGGGAGTGGGACTGAGCCTTGAGTCCCATGGCTTGCCAACCTGTCCTGCGCACAGCAGGAGGGCACATCTCCCGCATGCCAAGTGAAGGCACAGGAGCCCTTCCAACCCACTGTCACATGGGACTTGTGGTTGGAGACCTGATGTGGCTCTCTGGGTCTCTAACCAGGACATTTCCCATAATGGCCGTGGTTGGTAAGGAACTTACTTGGAGGAATGACTTTGCAGTCTTTTCTCATGGTTTGACACAACACGCTGCAAACATTTTGGAAAATTTGGGTTAAATTGGGACTGTCCTCTCTCCGTTTTATAGTTTCTGTGAGTCGAGTTGGCACATAAGACCCTGCAGATGTTTTAGTGTGGGTTTGAGATGTTGATTTGGACACTAAAGTTCTCCAGAAAAACAGAATTTGCTGACCCAGAACAAGAGATGGTTGAGACAAAAGAAAAATGAGTGCAGGCTGGAGCACGGGCTGTACACAAACCGAGGAGGGTTTATGGCAGAGTTTCAGCGTGCAGGCAAATAGAGCAGGGGAAAAATCTGTTCTGTTTCCCCCCAAACCAGGTGAATATCACCAGCGGCCCTTGTAAAATCTGCTGGGGTTTTGGGCTAGTATGTGCATGTTAATTACTCCAGAGGCTTCAGAGAAGAGTAAAAAACCAGGATTTTTTTTTTTTTCCAAATCTTTCCACTAAGCCTGACCAGTAATTCTATTAAGAAAAATAAGGCAAGCTGTAATGTTTGAGTTTAATAAGCAAAACACAGCAAATACATGAACAGAACTTCTGACTTAATATTCTTTAACAGATGTTTTATAAAGTACAGATTTAAAAGATTTGCCTGTCTTATTGTTCTGGCTGTTGCCGTATTACATGGCTACATTTTCAGTCCCAGATTTTCCCAGCTGTAACAGCTAAATAGCAAGGGGCATAAGCCTGGAAACTGTAGGCAAAATGCCCAAAATTATTCTCTCCCATGGAAAAACACCCTGGTATAAAGGCAGTGATGAGAAGGTGGAGTTAATCCTTTTGGCAAAGGAATAATCTCCATACTCTTAAAAATGGCTATGGTCATTTTAATGCACACTATTTTATGAATGATGCTTTAACTGTGCTGCCAATTAGCAGAGCCTTAAAACTACCTCACTTATACAGGCCTAATAACTGTCTTTCTTAACCTTTAACTGACCTTTTTTGTTTTTGCCATGCTCATAAACCAGAATATGAACTATCAAAGAGAACGGCACAGAACATCGATTCAAATGTTATATATTAAAAAAAGGGAGGAAAAAATGCTGAATAAAAATAAAAGAAAGAAAAAAAAAAGGAGAAAGGAATGAAACCCAGCTGGTCAGCCAACTTTTAAAAACCATGAGCAGAAAACATGCTCTTCTAATTGGACAGAGAAGACAAGATCTGGAATAGGTGCAATTTTATGACTGCAACAGTGATTCACATAGCCCACGCTCCTTTCAAAGCACGAGCCCCGTGGAGTTTTATCGGACATCTGGAGTGGGGCTCTGGCAAGATGCTGCGGGACTCGGGCTCCCATTGATCTCTGTGCTGGCAGCAAGCACTCCAGCCTCGCAGAGACAAGCTCTTTCCGAACAGTAATGGATGAAGTATTTTTCTCCCAAGTTCACAGGGAAGGATATTTTTATTTTTATCCAAGAGGTGTAAGGCGTATTTCAGATATTTGGTCTCGAGACCCTGCGACTCCACAGAAAGTCAGAAATCAAATGGCTGATTAGAGGAGGCTACGGCAGCCAAGCTGAGGCTATTGAATTTTTCAAACACACCTAAAATAGACTCTGCTATATTTTGTCTAAAACTGTGTGTATTCAAACATATGGCTAAGGGAAGAGATATGCAAAGGCTTATGCACACACAATGTTTAGCATCTACTTTCAGAATATATCTCACAAGAACTTCAGGGGGCCTCCAGAATAGCAAATATTATTCGCTTGATTATTAACATCTTCCCCTTTTATACCAGTCAGTTGAAAAGTATGCAATCACTGGGTATTTTTGGTGGCCTCTCAATCATGTCAAAGATCATAAGACAAGCAGATGGTGTACATCTGGGCTTACCCAGCAGTAAGAAAAATATCTCCAGCACAGGTAGAATGATACAGACAGGACTAAACATATACCATTCCTTTTGGATCCGTGGAATGGCATTAGTCCCATGTTTCTATTTACCTGTCTGGAGCAGGATGACCCAGAGAGCTACAACAGCAAACAGCACTTATGATGTGGAGCAAAAAGAAGCCTTGCAACATCTCCTGTGCCACGCCACGGGATCAGGCTGCCCCAGCTCATTTAACGCGGAGCTGAGAAGGAAGAAGTTAATGAAAGAGATTTGCAGGGAAGAGATCAGGGTGAACCTCCCTGGGATCTCAGCAGAGACATGACCAGGGGATAAGCCTCCCCACAGCATCAATCATCAGCACAAGGCTGTTTATCTCCCCAGAGCTGGATCGATTTGCACCGAGAACCTGTCCCAACCTCTTGAACATTATTTAGGTTTGTTTTGGCCACATGGTCAGAGTTCATATGAGCGACAAGTTTATGGCCAAAGTCTGCCCTGAAGCACCGTTTTGCCCACTTTGCATAATAGCAAAAAAATTGCCCTTGGCTTGGCCTGTCCTCGTACTGCTGAAGCTCAGGGTGAGTTTTTAGCAGCAGTCTCAAAAACTGAAAGACATTTAGGAAGATTATTAGCAAGGGCCTGTCACTATTCTGCCATGAAGAGGGCTTATCTGGATATAAGGGATGAAATCAGCAGTATTTACTATTCACTTCAAATGCAGCTATACTGTAGCTCCTAACATCAAATTTTAACCTTTTTTTCCTAAACTTGTCTTGAAAGAGAACAACAACCATTCTGCCTGAGACATCCAGAGTTTGTCACCAGAAGTCTGAAAAGTTTAAAAAGTGTTACTTTCCATCATTAAAGCAGTCTGATCATCATACTGCAGGGAAGGTTCTACTGTAAACTCCAGGATGCAACTAACTCTGCATACAGACACAACTCAGAGGCTCTGCAGCTTCCCGAGCATGGGTTGCATTGTACCCAGGATCTAGATGCCATGCATAGTTCATTTGTTCTTTCTTTTCTTCTTTTTTCCCCCCTCTGAAATACCAAAATATCAGATAGCTGATGACAGGGAAGAAATGTTAACACTGTAGTTCGAAAGTTTTTAACCCTTGCCTTTCATCATCTAACACTTATTCAATCTCATGGCCCTTGCTTCACTGCTTCAAAACCTCCCCTACATACCAAGGCGATGACCACAATGTAAGCTTGTGCAGTGACTGATTAGATTTAATTAGATGGATACTTTGTTCAACTGATCTTTCAGCTATAGAAAGTATTGGGTTACTTACCCATATCAGTGAAAACATTGCTTGCATGTTTGAATGCGATGGATGTGTGACACTGTTCCACATTAAGAAGTGCAATAGTTGGCTAAGTTTTAATGGCTGAAGTGAGATATATAAAGATCTGCTTAATTGAGTTTGTGTCCCTGGAAGATTGTCTCATTTTCCCCATTAGACCAGTCAGTTTAGGGAAACATGATGCCTCCATGTATGATCTTTGTCCTGTCTGTGTTCTTAAACAACACTATAAACTATTCTTTTTTTTTACTCTTTCCAGGTTTTTGATGGTGCACCGGCCGGAGGGCAGAGCCTTTGGCTGCCTTCGCCAGCAGGAGCAGAGGATCACAACCGAATGCTTTGGCATCATTGCCTCTCCACGGATAAAATACAATAAGGAGGGAATAACCCTGTGCTCTCTGCAAACACAAGGAGCTCTGCTGTTAACAGGAGCAAAGCAAACCCGACGTACAACCAATCACTTTGAAGAAGTCTATGGGCTCGGGCAGCCTGGCAAAGAAATTCCTCGTACGGCTCTGCTGGCAAACTGTGCTACTGTAACTGTACCTTATAAAAATAAAAAATGCTTTTGCCAATAAAGTTCATACTAGGTCCCCCAAAGCAACGGGTTGTTTTGACAGAAATGCCTTTAACACTAAGCCTTTTGCCAGTACACAAATGCTGTACACAAAATGACAAATTTAGAAGTAATACATAATGTTATTACTTGAACGAAAGTTTCTGCTGGAGCCGTGGTTCAGATTAAATGCTAATTTCAAAGACTACGGTTACTGTACTTCTCCTTTGCATTTATCTTTTTTATCTTTTATTACTTCATTGTTTATTTTTCACCCAGACATTATAACACACAACTGGGATGAGGTCTGTTATAACACTTCCAGTTTAATTCAGTGCTCAGAGCCACATAGGATACTGCTTTTAAAAATGAGCTCCATGTAATTATTATAATCTCAGTGATACCCAGAGCTCAGCTCCCCCTGGTCAATAATTAGTGTGATTGTGGCTTAATACAATTTTCTTTTTTTCCCTGAAGCAAATACAATATTTTTAGATTATTTGTAGATCGCTACCCTAGAGGAGGACAACAATGTAAACAAATGCCTTTTCTTCTTTCTTTTTTTTTCTTTTTCTTTTTTTTTTTTTTTTTTAATACCATATTAACTCATTTAATTTGCACACAGATAAAAGGGTGAAAATATTTCGTTTCGCCGGTGGAGGGACAGCCTCGTACCCAGACTTGGGTCTGGAGTAGTGAATAAAAAAACCTCACACAAAACCTCAGTGCAGAAAATCAAACCCACATGCAGTGCTAGTTAGTTATGCACCGAAAGGCCCCAGTTCTTCACCACTACTTTCTGCTTCAGTGGAACTAAGCTGCTTTAACCTGATGGCCACGAGGAAAGGGAATCCCGGCGTGGCATACAGCCACCATCTCCTCCACTGGCCAGGGGACAGTGGGAACAGAGAGAAGGGCCCAGGGTCCTGGCATGGCTGGGCTGCCAAACCAGCCCATGGGAAGGGCTGGCAGCCTGCAGAGCAGTCTCATTACAAACTCATCCCTGTCTTGCACAAACTTCTCCAGGGCCAGGCCAGCCAAGCCACGCAGCTCCTCTGGGCACCCCCGGCCCTCACCAGTCCCACGTGTGTCCATTTCACAAGTCAGAAGTTCCCCAGGACAGCAGCGCTTGCCAGGCCACGTCAGATCTGGAGGAGGTTTCACTCTGCAGGGCCCAGTGGAGGACACAGTAGCTGAACACTGAATTAATTTTATGAGGAGGAAAGGGAAGGTGAAGAAGACACCAGGAAGAATGGGGCAAAGCCAAGGATGCCTGGCTTGGGCTCTGACACATTAAGCGAAACACAACTGCTGACCACGGAGCAATGCATCTAAGTCACTTTTACCACCAAATCCTGCTTGCTTCTCTTAGGTATGATGCAACTGAAGTTCCTAAGACCCATTTCAGTCAGGTTACTGCCCTCTTACACCAGCACTCTGGGGGAAAGGGGACAGAAGCCAGGCAAAATTAAGTTGGCCAAACTTTTAGACTCCTGCAAACAACAGGCAGAGGAGCCCAAGAGTTGGCAGCTCCATCTCCTGCATCTGCCTGTGCCTGAACAAAGGCAGCAACTTAATGAAAATTCAGTATTACAAAAACACTGTATTTGTAAGAAGTCAGGGCATGACTGCACTTAAAACACAACGAGAAATGTGTGGCACTGACACATTTTCCCACTGCTACATCCCTGACCCTTCTAGGTATACATTTCTAATGAGAGTTCTTAGCTTAATGATTTGGGGGGGCTGAATAGGCTTTTTATTACTCAATGTATACAGGAAAACAATGTTGTGATGGGTGAGGGAGAAAAAAGGGGACCTCCAAAACCAGACAGGGATCCTGATACAAAGGACAGCCAAGCGAGACGTTAGTAAGTTAGTAGTGCAAAAATTTCACTTACTTGAAGAGGGATTTTTAACAGCACCATCTGGGAACACCTAGAGAGCCCTTCTGCAGGCTGGAGCAAGAGCTTGCACATGCAGCTTTGCCTAGACACCTTGCACATGACAGCACCTTGCTTACAGAGGTGTGTTAGAGAAGAATAAATTTGTTTACAACAAAATTGTGGGACCTCCTGCAGTTTTCTATATCCTGTTTGAAAAGTATACTTGGTATTCACTGGCTTTTTTGAGAGACAATACTCATCATTCAACCACAGCACATAATTTTGAACCGTTAATATCTCTGCAGCCAGTGAACAATTTAAAATCTTGAAGGAGTCTCCCTGCTCAAGCCACGTGCTCATTCCTCCCCAAAACGTACAAGTCTGTAAGTCCTGGGACACCAGTTAACGTGCTGCTCACTACCATATGGCTCTTGGAGACACGATTTGGCCACAATGATCTTGCTAAAAGAATTTTCAGATCTCAGAAATCAAAGGGAAGGATATGTCATATGCATATACACACTCTTACCAGTATAAACAGTATCAAACATAGGTAACTCATCTCAGAAACTAATTTAAGTGCTCAAGACCATCCTGCAGGAGACTACTGTTATGATTTACTCCCAGATTGCAGGGAGGGAAACTGAGGCACGCATATTCGGGATCAGGCCCAGTCCATGTCACTGTGAGAGGAGCTTTCCAAGCACCTGGAGCCTGCCCACACCCACCCATGCCACGTAACATCAGCCCAAGCACTGAGATCCTCCCTGAGCAATGTGCCCAGGACATCTGCAACCAGGGTATGATCTAAAGCCAACTTACTGGTGCCCCCAGTCACTGCCTCTACCACCAGGCCATGTTTCCACTCTTCATCATGCTCAGACCATTAATCTTTAAAAGAACAGAATTTGCCACTAATGCAATCAGAGACAACGGTAAGAAAGGCTCCCATTAATGAGAGCCAGCTTAATGTAACAACCAACTTCTACCTTTCTTATCTGAAAATAACTCCCCTGGAAGCTGTAGATACATTACAGGCTTAAAAAAGAATTACTAATGCATTAATTCTTGTCAGATTTGTAGTGTCCTAACCCACAGCTGCTTCACCCACTGACCTGGGTAACATCAGTGAGAACTATATAATTTAGTAAATGAGGGCCTGACTGTGCACCGTGCACCAGGGCTGTTATTTGGTCCTGGTGTGAGCAAGGGATATTCACCCTGGCATTGAGATTATCATTAAACAGATTTCTAGGATCTTTGGTTGGAAAATTAAACACTTTTTTTTTTCTTTTCTGTTTTCAGTTTATACTGACACAGACTGACATGTCTACTTTTATGCAGTGAAAGCAGACATTCCTCTTTATCCTGTGTGAAGCTGAGTGGGTTTCTGTTAAAATGGCAAGTGTGGAGCGGAGTAAAAGTGCAGTTGGGGTTTGGGGATTAAACACTGAGTTTGAGAAAACACCAAAAATCAGCCCAAGCACAGCTGTGCTGCTGGCTGCTCCCTAAAATAACTGGTCCGTGCATGGGAAGACCATGAAAGCCCAACTCCTTCCCCACCACAAGTCAGAAACAGAGTCTCTTCCATGGCAGGAAAGGAGAGAACATCCTGACAAATGCCTGCGTTTTGGACGGGTGACAAAGCTGTCATGGGAAAGAGGCGGCAGCTCCCTTCAGAGACGGGAGGTGGGGAGCGGGATCAGGAAACTTCTGAGCTCTTCTGGCAGCCCAGGTCTGGCGCTGGGCCACCGATCCCCCACTCCCCGCGCAGATCAGCGCTTAAACACTAGCAGATTGACACCAAATGAGTGCTCAGTGCCTGCACCGTCGTTCCTATGAAAGAAGTTGGGTACTTGAAGACTTGAGCATGTTGGGGAGGTTGCACAACCCATATTCACCTCCAGAATTATCACAGCCCAGTACCTCGTGGGCTGTTTCTGCACAGATCCGAGCCCCGGCTCAGCCTGGAAAGCCACCTCTCCCACCAGCTACTGCAACAGGAGAAATGCCTCAGGGGGCAGCCTGCAACACCTCTTTACTGCCACCGGGCTGGCCCTGTGGCATCCTCAACAATCCAGACACACATCATCCACCCTTCTGTACACAGGGATCACCTGGGAGAGGGGTTGTGTGTGTAGATGGAGGGTTGGGAGGAAATTAAACTGGAACAGGGACAAAGATCTCTTAAAGCACCACGGTGCATGCCCTGTTCTTGGGGTCTGTAAATCATGACCTCCCATATATTAACCTGATACAGTCCTTCACATGTACCTCTCTGCTCCAGGAGTCAAAGCCTTATCCCATGGGGAGAACATCCACTTCCAGCATTCATTGGAATGTCACTCTCCATAAAAATTGTCAGGATTTCATCTTACTTACTTAATTATCCTCTACCTGGAGCTCCATGGGGTGCCTGGCCTCACACCTGCTTTTAGGAGTCTCAATACCAAATGTAACCACGGGAGAGGGGAAAGTACCTCCACAGAGAAAGGAAGAGCACCCAAATTGTTGCCTGTACAGAGGTACGTGCTGCCCACGGCTTGCAGAAGTAATAAAATATATGCCTGATTTCTTGATTAAAAACCAGACTGTTTCTCTTACTTCCTCCAGTTTTTAGTATGTTAACGGTGCAGTTTGATTTATGATGTTAATGGCATTGCTGTGCAAACAGTGGATTTCCAGTTTTTAAATATGCATATGAAAATGTTCTAAGAAGAAATATTTTCATAAATGTTAATATTACTAAAGTCACTATTACCAGTGAGTAATGAACTTCGTATGCATGATTTCATGAGTACTTTGTTTTTAAGGATTTTTAAAACTTCAGCAACCTCCTGGTCTGCACCAGTGTCTCACTCCACTCTTCAACTGTGCAAATTCCCAAGTTTTGATGGTGTAAAATTGGAGTCACACCGTGATGAATCAGGCCCTAACACAAAGAGTACACTGTATACATTTTTATTGTGTAATTTATTGTTTTTTCCACTGAGCTGGCTATATTGTTTTATCCATTTGCGTGACAGGATGTCTAGGAAACAGCTGAAAGAATTATTTGCAGTGAATTTAAAACACACTGGATTAGAAAGACGCAGACACAAAAATCTTTGTTAAGCAAATAACAGGGTGCTACCCTTGGTGTCAGATTGGGAAACTTAACTCCTTCATATCATAACCTGCATGTATGATAGGTACAACAGCTCTGCCTCCTGTATAGCCTGTACTGATGTCCCTGACCCAGCTTTACCTACGTGAAAGCAAGGCATTCTGTCCAAGCCAAGTCCCTGAGCTTTCCCATGACACCAGTGGACAGAGAGCAGACCAACAGCCTTCCCATCCCAAACACAGCCCCAAGCACAGGTTGGAGCTGTCTCCTCCAGCTGCATCCGTGTCTCTCCACTGGTGAAAAACACGTGTACGTGACTTGTTGCGACTAAACGCCTAACTCGGCGAAAACCAAAGGAGGATTTCCCTTTCAAACCTGGAGGATAAGTTTCATTAAGTTAAAGAAAACAATTTGGTAAGAATGAAACCACAGATACCATCACTGAGAAAACAAGAGAGGAGCCTAAAGGCTGCGGAAAGGCAGGAATTTTGGAGGTAGGCTACAAAACCTGATGTCAGGACGGCAAGTGCAATAGTCCAATACAAGCAGGCAGTAGAAATGATGCACAGTTTTCACCTATTGGTGCACACATGCAAAAAACAGGTCCCTCAGGGTTAGCTTGAGGGTGGGGTGGCCTTTCCTTCAGCTTTACAACATTTTATGAGTTTAAGTAGGACAATGGGTATTATTTATACGCCATTTCTGGAGGTTTATCATAAGGAAGTGAGCCTTTAAACCAGTTTGTGGCTGAAAGCCACATCCATGCCACATTTACTCCTCCTGGAAGTCTTTCTCCCCAGCCAGCGATAACCTACCCAAGGACACGTGCTCTGCCGAGCAGCACTCGCACAGGGGACAATCATCTGTGACCAACATCTACAGAGCCACTTGGTGCTTGCACTGCAAATGGGAACATTCCTCACTTGTTTAATTAGACCAGGACTTCCATATACTCAGGTGTCCTGGTCTGGAACACAAGGAACAGGATCCCCCTGAGCTCACTGCAGATGTGCACCAAACTCTGAAGGGATCCACCCCAGCAGCATGGTATTCAGAGGCTGGTGAATATATGCATATATGGGAAGAACAAGCCACAAGTCAAGGGTTACAGTGTACTTGTCTGTAAGAAGGTTTCTCTGCAGTTAATGCTTAATCAAATTTGTTTTCACTGCTGCAAGCTATTGGCCTGCAATTTTATTTACCATCGACGTCCATTTTGATCTTTTTAAAAATGAGATCTGCATTTGCGTCACTGTAAAAACATCCAACAACATTGCTTAAGACTTCAACAATCCTTAGATTTGCTTCCTTTTAACCCAGAGAGGGAAGTTTTTCAAACAGTAACACCAGCATTTACAAAAAATCCAGGGTTTGACATCCACTGACTAATTAATCCTCACACATTATTGCCATTTCACGGAAGAGAAAACTGAAACGCAGGCCAGTCCCCAAACCCCCAAGCAGGTCAAAGGCAAAACTGGGATTGGACTTCCTAAAAACTGACTTCTCCATTAGCTGTAGACTCCACATCTAGCTTTATGAAAGGCATTTACATTTTGTACTTGTATTAAATTAGAGCAGAATTTATAAAGTGTAAGAAAAGTAATCCTAACAGCTACTTAATTTCCTCCATTGCTATTCATAGCAGCCCTGCAAAAAGTCAGCAGGGTATTACACAACAGCGTAGGTTTAGTGGCAGGAGTTTTAACAGGCTGGACAGTCAATATACATTGAAAATAAAACATATGCCAGACTGAACTATGGAAATAACAGGAGCCAACAGAGCTGTGTTGTGTTACACTAGCCAGGAATCAAGCTCAATGGCTGGTACAAATATATACTAAACAAAAAACGGGAGCGAGCTCTGCTGCATAAATAGCATCTCCCTACATTGGCACACTACCCACCAGCACCCAGTCACTGAGGGAGGACTGAAAGCACACTTTGGCATTATCTTGAAAAAATGTGACTGCCCAGAAAAACGAGATCCAAATCCATCCCCTTCCTTGTGCAGACAGTCATGCACAATGTGCTAGAGAAGTTCTGTCTGTTTGGGTTTTTTTCTCTTGGGTACCTTATCAGATCAGTGAGTAGGTGCAACCAAGACTGTGGGGTGTATGATAGAGCTCTAGGACTTGTAATGTGAAAATGAGAATGCTGTACCTGTAGAATAATGTACCTGCTCTAGAAATGTAACTCAACTGGCAAGAGCAGGTAGGGGACCAAGTTCATTCCCTACAAATTCTTGTCCAAAATCCCACCTCCAGCTCAAGCACTGCCTCTGGGCTCCTCTTTGGAGCAAAGGTACTGCTTCTGTTTCTGTGATGGAGAGACGCAAGCTTGGAAGCGAGTGTTTCACATGCTCCCAGGCCTTAGAGCAGGCCTTGGATTCCAAAACATCTTTTTCTTCTTCCCTCCTAAGGGAATTAGAAGGTTCATTCTTACAAGATTCATAATACAACCTTTAATTACCTTGCAGTGATTTAGGAGATTGCTCACACAACCCATGCTTCTGTTTAGAAGGTGACACCCCAAGTTCACCTTGGGGACAGGAGCAATGTGGTTTTTAAAACCCCTGTTCCAAGCCACAAAGTCTGCAAGCAAGTTCAGATATGGACAACTGATGCCTACCACCCATATCCCCAGTTTCTACAAGCTCTAGATGAGACACTTTAATGCCACGTTTGCGTGCCTTATCAGATCCACGATGTTACAAGAGGTGGGAAAAAACAGGAAAATATTTAACAATCAGAACGTATTTCAGTTTCTTTGCCCATTTCTGTCACCCTTCTCAGAAAGATGAGTTGTTCCACAACCATCAGAGCAAACAAAGCCTTGTTTCCTGAGGATTTGCCTTGCATGTCTTCATTCCTCCTGGGACAACATCCTGCACTTCTCCCCCAACTCCTTTATGATTCATCTTCCCCTTCCCTGCAATTCCTCCTTTCCCGACCTCTGGCCCTCACATCTGGAGGAGCGAGAGGCAGTTTGCGTGTGGCTGCTTCCAAGCTCTGCGCCTGCTGATGGACGTGCCGGACAGACAAAGGTGAAGCTCACCCTGCCAACGTTCCTCCTGGGAGGATATGGATGGGGGTGTCTCTTCCCTGCTCAGGCACCACTTTCAATTAAAAAAAAAAAATAGTAGAAACTTGGTGTCTTTGAGAGCTTTTATCTGTCTGTCATACTGGAATGAAATTAGCCAAGGGGATAAAAGTTATGTGAGCGTTACCTACAGACAGAGGGGAAGCTGTTGCAGAAACCAAGCTAAAATATGAAAGAAGTGAGAGGCACAGCTGGGGAAACCACTTCCACTTCACAAATTATCCCAATCCCAAACAACTGACTGGAGTGAAACCCTGGGGCTGAATTTAGCAACCCGTAGCATGCCCTATCCCTGCAGCCCACCAGTGCCAGACTCTTCAAACAAAGGGAAGAGCACATAAGTTTTTCTATGCAAATCTTTTGAAGGACGTTTCCCTGCCCCAGGAGATGTGGGGATTCATGTTCACAGATTAGAGAAAGGGTTACACCTCAGAGCTTAGAAATGAAGGAACTGCATTCACCCCAGGTAGGGCTAATCCTCAACACATCGGCAACTTCAAAATGTCTTTCAGTGGCAACCTGACAAGGTTGTGTTTCAACAGGAATATGTTATCTCTCTCTCCAAGGCTGGGCAGGACACTTCCTAACAGACAACATAACAGGCCCTAACAAGTGATTAAATAAGTTAGGTTTGTGGGGTATTCTTTTTTTTCACCTTCTCTGTTCCAACATTTAAAGCCTGCACTCTGGAGTCAGTTGAAGCAAAGACCTTTCCCCGGCAGTGCTGATAAGGACAACACGCCCTCACAGGTGGAGCTCGCAGGCAACGAGCTGGATGGGAAGGCAGATATCACCACAGAAGAAATGGCTTTGCCTGCACTGGTGCCAAGAGCATGGTTCTGCTAGAGGAACACGGATCGCTGTGGAAGGAGCCTTTGCCACGCAGTGGGCCAAGGATGGTTTATGGGGATAGCAGAATGGATGTGGTTAAAATTTTAATCAGGATGACATGTGTTGTTGACATATGGCAACGCACCACCATCTGGATTCAGAAACAGACCTGGGTTTTCAAGCTGTTGCTGGCCAAAGCCAAGAACATTGCTGAGGTGCTAGGTCAGACTGGCTGGGAAGGGTTCTGCCAACAATCCCTCTTGACACAGTATTGCTTTCATTAAAGCAGCCTGCCTGCCTACCCATCTGAGGTGAAAGAGGGATCAAGTCCACGGAAGGTGGAAGAAAAAGCAAGAGAAAAGGTCAAAAAGGGAGTCGAGCCTTTGCACCCACTTTCTGCCCTGCTTCAGCCTCTGCAGCATACTCAGGTTACTCAACTGCAGCCACTCAGTTCTGTGGTCTTGTAGGGTAAGCAATGTCTTCGGCTGGCTCGGCAGGGGCACTGCAGTTCAGTGCAGGAGTTTCTGCCTGCCTCCGGAGCAGCAGGCATCCAGCACAAGAACAAAGCACCTGAGGTTCAACTCACTTAACCATTTCATTTCCACTGCAAGCCAAGCATGTGCTGAGTTACCTTCAGCCACGGGAAGAAGGAAAGGAGGGAGGGAGGAAAATGTAAGCCACATTTCTGCAGACTGATCTAACGAAGTAACAAAAGCAAATGAAAAAGAAAATTCCAAGACAACTCTTAAAGGCTTAAAATGTCAAAGCAGCTAACATTTTATCCTACCAGAATTCCTCTGGGATTAGCTTGGCTTTCCAGCCATAATAAAGTGTTCTACAGTTCCTTTATTTTACCCATCCCATTCCTCTTTTTTATTTGCATAACACTCTCATCAATTAGTGTGCCTCTGTTTGCTCTCAAACGAATCCAGGGCTCATGGCTAAAACCACATGGCAAGAGAGACACCCAATGAACTCCTGCCCACCCTGAGCCATTGCCTCGCTCACATCTGATACGCCGCTCGCTTGGAAGGGTTCGACTCTGGGCTTCACTGACCTGAATGCAAGTTGTTGGGGTGTGAGGGTTGGGGAACTCAGCATCTCTGAAATTTGGCTCCAAATCATTATGTTGCCATGAAACGTGCCCTAGCCTAACAAAAGCCATGGGTTTGGATCTACCGGGAAGCATTGTGCTGCCTAATGTCTTGCTCTGCGGACAGACCAAGGAAGCGACTTGTGAGCCAGCTTGAGATCAACAACAGAAATTCCTCCTTCCTTCAGTAAAGCCAGGCTTTCATCCTCTGCCTTCAAAGGGATTACCTATAAAATTCTCAACTCCAACGCTTGTGTACCTTCAGTCTAACTCCAGAGAAATAGTAAAAATTAAATTCTAGAGTTCTCACATGTGTCTTAGCAAATGCTGCTCCCCAAGAAGAAACTGAGATGGCACCATCACCATTACCTCCACCTTTCTTTTCTTTTGCTTAACTTTTGACAACTCCAAACTTCAGAGCACAAGATTATGATATGGAAGGCATCTAGGTGCAAGCCCTAAAACCTGCAATGCAAGTAACAGCTAACGTATGTGCACAGTACTCCTTTTGCAATGCAAGAATATAGCTGTATTTTAAAGTTTTGTTAAGCAGTATTACATAGGACAGATCCCACACAGCACTTTCCATTATAAATTTAAACATGAATAGGAATTACATCCCATTTTATTCTACTTCAAGTTCATTTTTGGAAAGCCACAAACAAGCTGGAGATTAACATCAGTCATCCCAGACTTCAGACAACACTGCTGCAAGCTGGGAAGTATAGATATTAAAATTTATGTTCACCAGTTGCAAAACTATTAGCTAGTTTGGAACTCACACACATATTTTGTGCATATCCACCCTAAAAAGCCATAACGTTACGTTCTGCATGTCAATATAAAATTTGCAATGACTGCTTTTTAGATATTAAATTCAGAGAAATAGTTAGCCCTAGTGCCTGGAGAACGCAATATTAAAAGAAGTATTTTATTTCTCCATCTATATAAAGAAGGGAACTATTCCCTTGAAAAATGTCCCCTTGATATGTATTGTAAATAGGTTAACACAATTTGAAATTAAACTTGATTCTGCGGCATGATATTATAATGTCAGAACTGCATTCCAGAGGCAAAGCTGGTATTAATCATCGATTCCAGAGCATAGGTACTATTTCCCCATAGAGCACTAATGCCCCAGAGTGTTACACAGTCCACATGGCGAGGAAGATGCTGTCAATGGCTCTGCAAGGACCCTTTACTTCAGGCTGTGAGAGCAGTGCCCTAGACTTCCACCATTGCCCTGGATCCCAGCTGGGTAAGACTCATGAATTCTTTGGTCCTGCACATTCAGAGTATGAAAACAAACAAAGCATTTTCAAAGGCTCACACAAAAATTTCAGTGAGTCAAAAGAAAGTTTAAGCAAACCTCTCCATCCCCACCTTGCACTCTCTCAGATTTTGTTTTGAGCTCAGCAAAGAGAACACCTCTTGGAAAACTGAGAAAGTGGATATGATGCTCTTTTGGCTTTAACAATCACAGGTTTACACCCAAGTTGGTTTTACTTTTGTTACTTTACAAAGCTAAAAATCACAAGGAAAACAGAACTGGATGTGTGATTTACTCAGCCACCAGTCCTTAAATATCACTTACCAAGGTACCCCACCTTTCTCCCCAGCCATCCACACCCCCACTTATCCACTTTCCTCCATTTTAACCTTGTGTCAATGTTTTCTATCTTCTTTTTCCTTTCTCTCATTCTCTCTGCTTCCCTCTCATTCTTACTACAGTTATTACTTAACCTTCAGGTACCCACTTAAGCAACCCACCAAATAGCAATAATGATCACACAAAGTCAATAGTGTGCTACGTAATCACCTTGCCTACTGTGTTAATGTCAGTTATCTTTTGCTAATGTACATGACATGCTTTATCTTTGCAGAGTGGCAAGAGCAAATTACTGTTTGTTTGGGATCAGCTATTGTTACTGCACATGGGTGCTTTTTTTTCAGTTCTTAAAGTGTTGTGGGGTTTTTTTTAAGTAGAAAAAGAATACATTAACAGCTAAAAAACAGAGAGAGAAGTAACACAAGAGTCTCCTGTCACATCCATGCAAACTATTTCCTGCAGATGATGTAGTTACACTGGTCTGATGATACTCCTGTGACATCCACACTGCAACAGCTTTAAGTGTGCCAGGTAGGGCACAACACCTATGATCCTGTACTTCCCTACAAGTAATTTTTTCTCACAGCTTATTTACTGCTTTTTTTGTTGTTTAGGAGTTTTGGGGGTTTTTGGCATTTTTTCATTGTTTTCTTTTTTTTTTTTTCTTTTAAGGTACTGAAAGCCATGTTCTTCCAGGCACACCAGGCAGAGGGACAAACTGCAAAGCTGGACACTGGACAGAAGAGGATACATTGCAAAGCTGGAAGTTCCCTGAACCCTATGTGCCAAAATCGTAACCCAAGGCAAGTGAGGTCCCTGGGTGTAAAGCTCCTGTAATTTGTATTAATTTCTAATGCTCTCCTGACTGTAAAGCCACAGCTCCAGAGCAGACATGCAGAGTCCTGGGCACTTCCCTGCTTGATGGGGAAAGA
>NW_009952365.1:71293-74731 GCF_000747805.2 Chaetura pelagica | reverse complement strand
GAAAGAGTTTGCTCTGAAAAGGCAACCATGGGGTGGCTACAGACCCTCTGTGGTTATCTGTGGAAGTGGAGAGGTTCAGTCACATACAGGGTAACTAGGATCTGCATAAACAGGTTCTCAGAAATGTTCTCTTAGCATTTTAGTTCACTTTTCTCGCACCACAGGTATACCCAGCCAGCTCCACAGAGAGAAACAATCCAAATACACCGAGGAAAGAACAACTTATTTTACATTTCTGAATCCTGTAATAATATTTGCTCTGAAGGTCTCCAGTTCCCTCTACCAGAGAGAGAGGGGGAAAGAGAAAGAGAAAGGGAGTGTGTGGATACAAGTACAAAGAGAAACACACACATTTAACATGATGTCAGACCCTTATCTGGCCTTAAAAAATTGGCAGAAGGGTTGACTTCTTTATAGCATTAGACCATTAAAGCTACAAAACCTCAATTAAAAAACTGCCATAAGATTTTTTTACTTTGTTCCAGAAGGATATAAAACCAATTATGAAGGAAAAAATCTGCTTTTTACATGAAAAGTCCAAACCATAATTTCTGCTACACTTAATGTTACTGTTCTAGGATGACTTTAACTCCCGTATCATTATTTTTTATTTACTATTTATTTTGCATTTTCTATTCTGTACTTGATAAGGCATTAAAAATCCAAATTAAGTAATACAACATATCACTAATACGGTTTATTTTCCCTAAGGCCACAAACACACCAAACCAGTTTGTTTACCCTTGGTTTATTCTTGCCTGTAAGCAATTCAGAGCAGGGACAATAGGAAGGAGTGGAGCGCAGCACTAGCAGGATTCAACCCAGAATGGCATTTACTGTGGCTACTTGCATCCCTCACACGAAAAATCTAGTAACTATTCCTCAAAACAAAGTAATGGTAGGCTTTTTTAATGAAGTAACAAGAAGACACGGGCCCTTTATTTTTCTTTGTCAGGTCCAATCAGAGATACAGCATGAGAACCATGAATGCTCTTATTGTACTTGCCCTCTTTATATAAAGATTTCAAGATGCAATCCCAGATGGGTCTCTGGTTTAGATCTTGGTGTTTATCTACGGCAACAGTATCTGTCTTAGGAACATACAGGGTTGATAAGAGGGATAAATCCAATGGGAGCACTAAGAGGATAGTAATCGGCCTATGCTCCAGTGGATTTGGATCCGTTTGGGGGGGAAATCAAGCTGTCCCTGTAAGATGTATAAGGCAGGAAAAAAAAACCCACATAGGTAGAAAAGGTTTATGCCCATTAGTCTGTGCTTTAGGCAGTCTCAGTGCTGAGGAAGGTCATTTCTCCTTCTTTGCAAGCACGTCCACCACTGCTCAGCAGGGAAGGGGAGCAGGGCCCTGGCTTGCACAGCACCCCTGGGCATGCACTCTGCCCTCCCACCCTGCAGGGTTCCTCCAGCAAAACTCTGCTCTCCTGATTACTCCACTGGCGGGAGGACCAGGAGATGTTAAAGGACTGTTTTGAAACCAGCAAGTTCTCAATGTGTGTAGGCACATGGTGCTTCTCCAACACGATGGCCATACTTGTCCTGGCTGGCTTCCAACTCTTGTAATTACATGCCGCTGACCCAGCGACCCCTCGCAGTTTCCATAGGCTGTGTTAGCTTTCCCTCCCTATTGTGTTGCTTTACACTTCCCAAGAGTTGCCATGTGCAGCCCAGAGACACCTGCATTTTGCAGATGAAGCTACAGAATGCCACTTACCTCCTCAGGGAAGCTTAATTAATGTATTACCGTGAAATTGGTTTGGTGCTAGAAGGTGCTACTGTGGTGTAAGATCAGTAATGACAAACCCAAGTAACGATGGTTACTTGACGAGGAAAACCAGTGTTTCATGTAGGTTCTCCTTCTTTCAGAGACATGCCTTGAAAAAAAATCAGAAGGTTTTTTCTAGAAAGACTTTTTTTGCACTTACTCCAACCCCTCAGATGGCCCCAGCTCAGCAGCGTGCAGCTCTGGGCGCTGCCTTTAACGTGTGTTCGTTTGTTTTCTGAGGGAAGAGGAATTAAAGGAGAAACCAGGACACATGAGGCAGGTTGGAGATCTGCTGCAGGGACGACAGGGTTAAACCAGCCCTGAGCACTATGGAGCATGTTTGAAGGAAGTCTCACAAAAGTAATTTTAACTCTCTCCGTCTCGCTCTCTCCCTCCCTCGCTTTCTCCTCCCTGTCTTCTTCCCCCCGTTGTCTTCCCGGTTGTACATTATTCCTCATTCTTTACATTGCATTGATAGTAATTCCTCATTCCACTGAAGCTGTGTATTAAAAGTGCCAGTTCTGAGCTTCTGCTGTGCAAGGGGAAAGAAAGGAAGAAAGAAAAAAAAGAAAGGAAAAAAGTGGTGGCATTCAGTTCCTGTGAGCTCTTGCTCACTTTGAGCACTGTTCCTATTACACAATAATGTGTTATTTTGTTGAATTTTGGCATCCATCTAGCTTGTCTGGTCAGGAGCCAAAAAATTAGAGTGTGTCAGTCCACCAGTTCCTCTGCAGAGAAGTGCTCCCCTCGCCCAGCGCGTGCTCCGCGCTCCTGGCCCCAGGCCAGCAAGGGAAATCCATTTTACATAAAGAATGCACAGAGCCCGCGCGCTCAGGAGACTTTTCTACCTACTAAAATAACTTTATGGACAAATGCCAGTCTGCGAGACACACGCAGCAGAGGACGTTTGGCACCAAAAAAAAACAACAATAAAAAGCAACAACCCAACAACAACACCACCACCACACACACAAAAAAACCCCCGAGGTGCAGCGCTCCCGTGGAGGTACCAAAGTTTTTCAGACAACGAGGAAATGGCTGTCAGTGCCGTCGTGGCACGTCACGTGGCTTGGCACCGCCCGCCCCATTGGCCGGCCCCGCAGCCGGGGCAGCCGCCATGTAAGGAGCGGAGCTTCGCCCCTCGCTGCATTCTTAAAATGGCGGACCTGCCGCGCGCCCGGCGAGGCGAGCCCAGCCCCAGCCCCAGGGCTCGCTCCTTTTCTGTTGTGTTCCCCCCCCGACTTGGGGTTTTTTTTTTTCTTTTTGTTTTTTTTTTTCTTCCTCCCCCCTCCTTTCCCCCCTCTGCTGAAGTTTTTATAAACCTTTACAGATTTGAGTAGAAACAGATTTCTCGCAACTTGCTCTGCGTCTCAGTTTCACAGCTCAGCATACACTCAGGCACTGTCAAAAGCTTGACAGCGTTCCAGGGAAAATATTAACTGTAAACTTTCCGACGGGAATTGAAGGCACACACGGCTCCCGTCAGGATGTCCCCTCCGCCCGAGCGCGGGGAGGGAGGCAACGTTTCCACCCGTTTCCAGAGCTCCCGCCAGCGCAAAAGCCGCCGCGACCCCCAAGGATGGTCCCGCTCGGGCGCGTCGCGGGCGCGATGAAGAGGGACGCCTCCTCGCTGGCGACGCACACTGCCTCCCAGGCC
>NW_009952365.1:52892-70154 GCF_000747805.2 Chaetura pelagica | reverse complement strand
CTGCCTCGCAGGCCGGGCCCGTTGAACACTGCCTGCTCTAATGTATAAATATTTGCCTCTGGCTAAAGTTCAAGCAGCCCTCTGTGGCTGCCAGACACAACAGAAAACCAACATCCAAGGGAAAGTGTTTACTGCAGCACTGGCCAAAGCAGTGACTGCCAGCGAGCAAGAGCAAGCCGCCTGCTTCGGCCTGGCCCGCGGGCGCTTATCACCACGTACCTGGCCGGCCCCCCCCCCACGCCTGCCGCCCTTCCCAGGAAATGGTTAATTAATTTAGCGCGCCCCTTTGCCCTCAGCTGCACCCGAGGCCTGGCATGTGGGGTCTGTGGTGTCGGGAGATGTCTCTCCCAAGGCGTTAACCCTTTGTGAAGTGAACGCCACTAACGCCACCAGTGAGTCCAGGCGCTTCCTGCCCAGCCCTGCTCCCAAAGTGGAGCCATTATCTCAGACGTGAAGGCACGGGCAGGCACACCAGAGCCTGCAGACAGCTAGTCCTCTGCAGAGCCAACTGCTGGCGCACGCTGGGGAGATACAACACAAAAGCAGTCGCATATGGGATGTCTTTCAGCAGCAAAAATTAATAGATTTTGAAATATATGGGGCTGCCTGGTGATGAAATGCTGTTTAAGGGATACAAAAATAAATTTTCTCACCCCTCTCCCATCCTCCAAACCTAACATTACACAGATTCTTCACCAAATAAGGGTAGCTAAACACAAGTAATTCAACTCATGAATCAACAGCTTCGGATATTCCTAAAATCGCTAGATAAAGGTAAGGAAAGGAGGGAAAATAATACCTAAGGGAACCCTGCAGGAGGCCTGGCTGCAATCAGGGCTGTTATCATTGTGGTCATCCTTGAAACAGCGTCCCAATTCACCCGTAATCGTGGTGTTAAAATGCAGCAAGAGAACACACCAAGACCCTGCACATCTGACTTGTTCGTGTCATAAATGAAGCAGACTTGACTATGAACAAACAGAAGAAACTGTATTTTTGGAAAAGGTCTCCAAGAAGGAAAGAATGTGGAGTTACTAAGGAAGGAAGAAATAAAGGACTTTTTTTTCTTTAAAAAAAAAGGCAAGCAAACCTTCATATTATAATTTAACTCAAATGTGAAGATAATTACACAAATAATTATTCTGCTGTTGCCTTGAATACACACATTTAAGCCACTCAAATATTTGACTTCCACTGCAGAGAATATCTACTACAGTAGGTGCTATGCAGCAAGTTACATAGTTTGCTGTAGTTTTAAAGTGGGAAAAAATCTTTACTCCTAATTACTCTCTTAGTCTAGGCTTAAGAAATTGAACATTCACTGTAAACCCCTACAAATATTCTAGCAACCAATCTCATTTTCTGCTCCCTTTTCTTACTTAACATGAGTGAACTAATAAAGATAATTTGATGAAAATCTGAAACGTAGTAACACTGAAGATTTCTTATATTTCCTTACTTAATATGAACCTTAACGAGTCTGCTGGCCCTGTCCAACCCACTGGCAGCCTGCAAGCAGTGGGTGATGTCAGCGCCGTCGATCGCCTTTAGACCTAAGCAGCCCAGCACTAATAGTATCAGGACAGGCTTCCAGGAGACCTGAGCGAATCATGTGAAAGAGGATCACAGAGGAATGTTCTGTTCCCACTGTGAACAGACAGAATTAACTCTGAGATGCTTCCTTCTGCTGCCCTGTTTGTCCGAGAGGTCAAGATGATTAGCTCTCGTGTACTCCAAACTGACCGTCAAAACAAAACGTATGCTAAACCTTCTCCTATTTTAAACAGACAAGCCACGTTTATAGGAAGGATCGTTTAAGATTTGTTAAGATTTTTCATTCTGGAACAACAGCTGCCTGTTAACATTTTGTTATTTCAAGAAGATTCAAGGAGGTTTTCTGAAGTGCAATTACTTTTTTTTCTGGTGAGTATAAAGACAGAAACAAAGAGTGTGGACAGAAGAAAGTAAGCCTGATGCTTAAGTCGTCATGCATTTAAAAATAAAACTCACCAGTAAACTGGCAAGCTTAATTCATTTAAACAATTATTCTATCAGGTGGATTTCTACAGAAATATATGCATTGTTTAACACAGTGAAGATTCCTTTACCAGTCTTATCTTATAAGTCCAAAGATTAAAAAGCAGATACACTGAAAGCAATAAAATTGTCCAAGTGCTCTGATATGGTGTTTGTCTACATTATGCAGAAGAAAAGGTACTTACCAGATCTTAATTGACTATATATTTAAGAATAATCATAGCAACATATTCAGCATATTACCAATGGGTATGAAAAGTTACACCCAATAAATGTTGTGTGACACATACCTAATGGGTATTCCATCATGTTCAAAGAGTATAAAACAAATACAGAAAAAAAATTCATCCAATTGTATCTTTTTCATTGAGCATCAATGTAAATATAGACTGAAGCAATCAAAATGCTGGAAATACAAATATTCCTTTTAAAGCCACTGAATCCATCACTTTACTAGGAAAGGCTTAGCTATGTTATTTGCAATTCCCTCATTGCACAACAATGTACATTACTGTCTGTAAGCTCTAATTTGGCATGGCGCATCATTAATGACCTGAATGGTGGCTGTTTCACACATACATATTTAATTACAACAGCTGAACAAATTACATATTTATGCTTTATAAAGGGGATTGCCAGTCTAATTCATTTGCTATGCATGCAGGTACAGGGCTCCATCTGCAACAGCATCTGCACAACAAGAGCTAACAATTATCCATTGTAAGTGAGTGAGTGTATCTGGTGAAACCTGTAAGAGATGCAATCGTATTAACCACTTCACTGCCTACAAACTAGAATTTTCTCAATGGACCACAATATTTTAAATAATTTATCAACAATAATACTATTTTGCATTTTCACAACACCCCTCATCTGAACATCTCTGAGCACTTTATATGCTATAAAAAATTAAGCTTTGAACACTCCTGTGAGGAAAGTAGGTCTTATCCCAACAGCATTTTTGGGAAAGGAAGGCACCTAACCCTAAGGGGATGGTTCCTCAAAAGGCACAAGACGCTTCAGTGGACCTAAGCTGCTTTACACTATTTTAACCTGTGATCCCAAATTAAAGGTGACCTGCCCTATGTGAAAGGTGAGACAAAAAAACAGCAGCAAAGGAAGAGTCAGATCTCCGTAAAATTAATACAGTAGTTTAAGCCTTAGAAGACTTGTCTTCCATGGGCTTTTGATCAAGCTTAAAATTATTATCCACAACCCACCATCCTTAATTGTACAAAAACTCTTACTGAATTACCTAACAAGCCTTCCAAAACATGAATAATTATTTCTAAAAATTCATGGTGAAATGGCGAGAGATCAGAATACTGGAAAAAATAGAAATGTGATAGAAGTCTTCCAGAAAGAAGGGTAATCCTGGCAGTAACAGTCCAGACTAATGTTTACAGAGTAAAAAAATTAACAGAACAAAATGAAAGCGCATAAGGGAGACGACTGAGCTGTCTGAACCTATTAGTATTACTGCTTTAGTATGGATATTTTTTTAGGAACTAGATACATCTATGGTGTGTATTAAGTAGAATTGAGTATTAATAGAACAACAGAAGATGTATTTCTAGATTCTGGCAAAGTACTTAGTGCAAACTCCCATAAAATTCTGCATGCGCAGCATTATTTTGACTTGGTCCTGAAGTTATTTTATGGATTGAAAACCTAAGAGCACTGTACAAAAATTATGAACAATCACCTCCTGAGCTGAACCTGCTCATTTAGTGAAGTACTCCAGGGAAAGGAGATACTCAGGAGAGCCCCACCAAAAATCTTTGTGAAAAGAAAAATAGGAAGGGAATGAAAATCGTGCACAGCCACGAAACAGATGTTTGATATACTTCCAGAAGAATATAGAAACAAAGAAAGGTGCTAGAAATTTGGAAGCAGCCTGAGCACAAAATGAATTTAGTTTCAGAAAAATGGACAAACACAATAAGAAAACCAAATAATTACGGGGACTGAGACAAACGAGAAAACACAATGTCAAAATAAGCGTATCAGTGACAGGAAAGAGATGATTATACAAGAGCTTGTAATGTTGCATGGCAGCAGCAAAAGCCAGTGGAACTTCTGGCAGTTGCACATTTTAGAGAAGTGGAAGGTTTTCCATAACTTGGGACATTCAGAAATAAAGCAGATAATCAGTGCTCTTTAAGAAAGGCTACGTACCGACAAGACAAGATCAAACAAGCCCCCTCCATCTCTAATTTCTTTGGTTTTACAGGAATGTTATATAGCTTGAGAATTTTCACGTAATAAATATATAATAAATTGAAGGATCAGCCTAAGTATAGGATTATGGAAAATTATTTAAACTTCCAATACCTGAAAGAGGGAGCATTTAGGAGTAAATGAATCAATAGCTAAGTTTCCCATTATCATTTACAGGCTCTATTTAGAAATAAATAGGTCTAAATAGGCTAGTTGGCATGGGGCAGCTGTAGGTCAACATTCTACATCAGACACTGTAATTTGCCATAAGTGCAGAGGTGCTCATTAATTACAGGGAAATCTGAAAGTATCCCTCAGGCCTGTGCTGTAGCTGCCAAACTGTTCAGTGAAGTGCAGGCACCCTCCAGGACGTTCTGGTGCTGCTGCTGCTTTAAAGACATGATTGGGCTGCACAGTACAAAAGATCAGCTGTCCCAGGATGGATATCTCAACTGGAAAAGCTATTTTATCGAATTAACAGCTATGGTTGTTCTATGAGTGCACCAAGTGCCACAGCTGCTTCCGTGTCAGCATCCAACATCATCTGGATCTACTGGCCCCACTGAGTTTCCCCAAACACACTTCCTTGGCCCTCCCTCAGGTGACAGAGCAAAAATACGAGACAGAACACCATTAGAAAGAAAAGAAAAAAGAAAAAAAAAAAAAAAAGAAAGAAAAGAAAAGAAAAATCTCCCTTTTTAGGGCTGTGAATGGTGGAATAGGAATTCCAGACATCTCCTTCCCTCAGCAGGGCAGCTCTGACTTCCTCTTGGCCCAACCTGCTTGATATTTCTGGATCCTGGCACCAGTGAGTGACGGAGGGAACTCCGCACAGCGCCGAAATCCCGGGCAAGCCAGCATGTAAACTCTGCACATCTTCCCTGGCACATGCAGCTGGATCCTCCCTGATCCAGGCATGAGCAGTGGAGTTGTCCAAAGGTTTAAACTGCTCAAAAAGCCACTAAAATATACTTATTTTAAAAAGGAGGGGATGTGCAATCGCTTAGTGGACAGATGCCAGGCAACATCTCTGTAATTACATTTTGTGATGTTGCAATGTCTGCTTTTTCTGCACCTTTAATTAGGCAAGAAAAATCAGGAGAAAGATCATCGCAATTTTTCCCCAGCTTCCTGGGTTAACTTACACAGGATCAGCTACTGTACCTAAATGCCCTGTCACAGTACCTAAAGTGACCTTGTCAACTCTGAAAGCTGGTCAACAATCCTCTTAATGCTGGGGAACACAAGCCACAGACTTAACACCACGGCTGGGGAAAGATGCTAGTAAGAAAATAAGATTCATTTAGTCTTTATATTCCCCTACTCCCCTTTTAGACATAAATGAGTCCAAAGTGTCATTAAAACTACACTTAAAAAACACAGCAGGGGAAAAAAGACTGTCTGAAAATGAGGTTGCCCATGACTTGGATTAGAGGGGAATGTGTGCAGGGCTGGCAGAGAGACTTGGGGACAAGGCCAGCTCGACCGCACGGCAGCCGAGTGTGAACATGAGAGGGCAGCAATCTGTAGTGCAGCAAGGCAGGTACCCCAACGGATCAAACGTTTTACATACGAGTTTTGACAGCCTAATCTTTAAATTTTTAAGTTTTTACTTCTCCGAAGTAATCTCAACCAAAAACAAGTTGGTATGTGTGTTAAGTTTCTCTTATTATTTAATGCTGCACACTCACAGCAGAAGTTGATGGCTTAAAAAAACCTAATTAATAAAGCTTCCTTTCCACAATATGTAACAAAAGTGCTCAGACTACTGCATCTATGGTTTCTAAAGATGCAGTTTTCTGCTCTGAAACCACAGAAAAAGTATTCTATTTATAGGAGCAAATCTATTTTTATAATATATTTTCTGGGACAGTTTGTTTTCTTTTCTTTTGTTTGTTTTGTTTCAGCCAGTCGAAGCATTTATATAAAAAAGATGGGGTCAGTTTGCAAGTTGGTATAAATCAGAATACTTCAAACTGAAAAGCAAAGTGGTGTTTTTTTCACCTGACATGGGACTGAACCATCATCACGCTTAACTTGCTCCATTTGCATATCTGATTTTTCCGTGCCTCGTGCCATAATCACTCCTCTACGTAATGCTGCAATTTGCAACTGGAGAGATAATAACAATTTCATAAACAAGATTATAACTCCAGGTATTTAATAAAGCAACAGGAATGCAGGATTACAAAGGAACAAGTAAGGTACCGCACTGAAATTCCTCTGAAGGAATTAAAAGCTGAACAAAAAACCAAAACAAACCAAAACAAAACACAACCAAAAAAACCCCCAATAATTGAAAACAGATCTTTGCAAGATCTCCAGCCTTGTTCTTTAGGCAACCATAACTCTTTAAACTGTCATTTGTAAAATTCCACTCCGATACTCCCCAGACTGTTGCAGCGGGTGCCTGTAACTTCAGTAGCTGCTCTCGTGACTGTGCTGCTACTGCAGTTGTGTTCCTGCAACACTCAACGCTTGCAGCGCCACTGAAATATTGCTAAAACACAAATATTTGGGGGCCTAATTAAAAAACTAACCATGAATCAGTTGCACGAAAATGTGAGGCCACCAAAGCACTCAGTGTCTCTCTGTGAACCTGTGCAGCTGACAAATGCATTAAGAGCAGCATCGAGTTCAAATGTCAGACGCTGATCCAGGCTGGCTGAGGCCTGCTAGGTGCAATGAACTCTCCCCCTGAGAAGTTTACTGTAAAGAGGCCAAGTTGTTCTCTTAAAATAGCTTGTGTTAGCTGGGTCCAAGAATTACAGTCCCCTTGGCCAAAGGTGTACAGTCGGGATGACTTCTGCTCCCTCTTGTCAGACCTTCTTGAGCCCAGAATGGTCATGTCTCTCTTAAATCAAGAGAAACTGCTTACAGAGCGAGAAATTTAATGCCAAAAAGGAGCACTGCTGAAAACAAGTCAATATGGGTCAGTCAATGGACTATATTGGGGAAGATTTGAACTTCTAGCATTTGCCAAGCCTAAGCAGTTGAGAAAATAATAAAACACGTTCCAGGATTCCAAATTATCTTGGAACTTTGTCACCACACTTCATCTCTTGCCCAGGATGGAGCAGAGCTGAAGCCCAGCCCCAGCCAGTTGGTGCTTTACTGGAGGAGCAATGAGAGCTTCCAGGGAATACTCCAAACAAGTTCAATAATCAGTCCAAAAGGGTAAAAAAAATGGGAAAAAAATATCTACAATCTTTCTAATTTCCCATCTGGCAAACACAACCAACTTCAGTGATAGACATTCTGATTACCAGTGGTATTTCCTAACATAATGACTTATCTATTCACTTGATTTACAGGTGATACTTCTACTGTGCAGCTTCTTGCTGAAAGCAGCAAAAAGGGCCTCTTAATAACAATTTTGCTTTGTTTTGAAAACAATGCAGATGCCTGGTATTGTTTTAGTCTGAATAGTTCATATATTAAAAATCTTACTTCAAAAATATATTTGCATTAACCTCCTTGTATATGACTCCTCCAGAACACACTCCCCTTTCACACACATACTTTGGGCTTTGCTGCTTTCTGACTTTAGGAATCAAGTTTGGTGGCAAACTATTATTTTTAATAAGTTCTAAATGTTCCTTCCTTTCTAAGAAGCACAAATTTGCTGCCAACACACGGCTCCAATTCACAGGAATATTTATTGTGCTGATAATTGAACTCCAGTCATATGACTGAAAGAGGCTAACAAGAAAAAAAAAGAAAAGGCAAAAAGCTCAACAGTAATTTCTAGACATCTATAAATTTCTCATTCTTTCTGCAGAGAGGAAGCTCCCTGGGGCTTTCTGGATAGCCTCAGTTTCATTTATCACCCACTCTCTTCCAATCTGTGAATGCCATAATTCTTCCTCTTGCAAAGAGATGAACATGGCCTCAATCACACACTCTCCTTGTATCAACTAGACATCGTGAAGCAGCAGTGATGGTAATGGAAAATATTGACAACCCAAGGTCTTGGTATCAGTTTCAGTTCCTGTTGGCCAAAAAACTCAATTCTGAGGTCTGAACCAGTCTGTGGTTTTTCCTAACCACTGCTGCTGGCCTCTCACTTGGTGTTGGGAAGAAGGACATATGCAAAAGTGTTCTTGAAGTGATGTTCCTCAAGAAAGATTTGCTGGCAGCAGAGGGCATAGGAGGGGAATGATGTGGATCTGACCACATGTTGGTATGGGCAGACCCTGTGCATCTCAAACTGTTCATTGCCCTGTGACACTAGTGAGGTTGATCATGGCCATTTTTGCACCAATAAAAATACTATATTACTGCAGCTCACGTATAACAATGAAACCCAACAGGTTCTGTCTAATCAAAGGGACCTGTGTTTCTGAACAAACAAGAGAACATTTGCCCTGTAGCTCATTTCTTGTAAGGCACAAAAATGTCTATCAACTTCCAGACTCTTAAATGGCTTTTTCAGCTAAACGAGCTTAAATTGGAAGAAGTCATAAATTTTCAAGAGGACTTCCAAGTAATTTTAAATACACTTTATTATTTTCACTTCACTTTGTCAATGATATTTTTATTACAAACTTAAAATACTTCTGCAGATTGATTTTCTCCTTAGCAGTCTGGAAAATGCAGATTTTTTTGTAGTGCTTTAAACAGGCCTTAATTTAATACCACTATTTTTGGTTCAATCACAATCAAATCTATGTTTATAAAGCTTTCCTCTGTCCAAATGGCTTTCTGTGCTCCAGCACACATTGTTTAATATTTCTGCATTAAAAGAAGCTTCTCATTCTGCTCAGTCTAGGTGACTCTGCCAAAAAGTACTTCCGAGCATGAAAAAGCCATGAAACATATATTCAAATTCAGATTAAAAATACGCATCTTTGAGCTTGGAATGAAGAACAAACATTTGGAATCAAACTTTGGCCCTACTAAGGTAAATAGGAAGAGTTTAAAAGTGAATAGTTTATGATTAAGGTGATGCGGGTTCTAGCATCAGCTTTGTGCACGATGCAGGTTCCAACTATCCTTGCCCTCTTCTTCATAGGCAAAATGTGAATAACACCACCTCACGTGGTAGTGGATCCTTTTTGGAAAATTGTAAGTGTTGTATGAATTTAAAACTACGAGTCACATGAACAATTTGGCAATTTCAGTAATTCAGTGGTATTACTTGGTACTACAGCAGGCAGTACAACTGAACCAAAGTTGCGCAGTAGCCTGTGAACTTTATGATCACTAGTTTGAGAAAACTGACTTGCATCTTATTTTTGATGTTGGGCAAGACTGTGATCCAAGTATCCAAGCATACTAGTTTTGGTTTTGAAAACACTTCTGAGGACTCAAACAGTTGCATCTACCTGAATTACTGGTTGGATTTGGCCTCTGCACCATCATCTTGCACATGCCTTTGATGCAGATGAGGTCTGGACACTCACTTGCCTACTGCAGCTGTGTCAGCTCCCACTGACTGAGCAACCTTCCCTGAAAGTTAACTTTTCCTTTTACATACACTTGGCTTTAGGGGGGTTGCATTTTGGCTTTCTTCTCTCCTGCCAAACACTATGATAAGTCAAACCTTGTTTTCCAAATAAATGGAGAACTTCATATTAACAAACAAGCCAAGTCCTGCTGCAAATGGAAACACCGATAAGCGAGTACCAAGAAATATTCTCAACTACTAGCCACAAATTAACTTATTTTCTAATGAATCATTACAGCTGAATGCACACTTGGAAAATACTGTCACAGCAGACACCACCAGACCTTCATTTGTCAGTAGCCTGAGGTAAACTTGGTTATTCAGGTCCCTTTGAATCTTCCTGAGAAATTTTCAGGGCATCCAAGCTTGGGGCAGTGGTTTCTAACTAAGTGACAGCCTGAAAAAACTGCAGCTGAAGAACGTTTCTCACAACTCCATGCGTGCTTTTTAGAGCCTGCAGGTTTTGCCATTGCCCAAAGCCAGCTCTGACCAGACCTTTCCAGCTGCCTGGAGTGTAAACCAGCATTAAAAAAAGAAAGCTCTACTGTCTTGCATGGGATTCTTTTGGTCTCTTCAGCAACACCGAGATCCTTTTATTTAATGTATGGATGCATATGTGTGCATTTAGCAATGAGCAGTATCAGATGGCTCTGCACAAAACCCAAAGCTCAGGCAGTTACTTTTCAAGCTTCCCTGCATTAAGACACAATCAAAATGTTGATGATGTACAGAAGCAGTGACTGGGATGAGAAAACTGGTTTGCCATTTAATCTCAAAACCACTTAAGCCCAGCTTCCCTTGGTCTTCCTTTGTGGTCTTTTCATACTGTCACTTAAATGCCAGTTTTGCTATGGTTATTTTGGGGATGTGGACAGATGTCTACATGTTCCAACCAACAGCTTCTCAAAAGCAGTTAGGAGCCATGCACACATCTCATTCCCCCTGGATCCTGCAAGGTTTCACAAGCTCAAAGTATGCCTTGTTCTGTGCCATTTCATTACCATGCTGGAGAGCCATTAAAACTGTAATCATTGATACAATAAATTTAATCAAATCCAGTGAAGTCCACAGTAGTATGCACAATGTGGAAATCTTAGAACAGGATCACAGATGCAATATTTTATGCATTATGTAGATCATTTATCAGCCAAATCAAGCATGAATCAAAGCACTGCACAAAACACAAGGTAAAAAAGCTCAATAAGATCACCCAGCCTACTTTTGTGGCTGCAGAATGATCCCCACAAAGACCTTTTTAGTCCTTTCTCCTGCTTTCAAACTACTCAAACTGAAGGGCATTTAATTTTACCCCTTGGGAAGTACACCACATCTTCTACATTTCTTTGATGATATGTTTTTTAGCGCTACTCCCAAGTCCCAATCTAAATTATCCTTCACTCTCCTTAGTGTTCACACCCTTCATATCATCAAAGATCTTTCACATCTTCTCCCTAAGGTGAGTTATACATATTTAGTGCACCAGACTGTGATAACATTATCCACAATAAATAGCACATGCATAAGGAACCCATTGACTTAGAGCAAGTCTATCTACAGACCAGGTTGTTAAAGAAATAAGGACAGGGCAATCTGGCCTTAATCTTCATCCATAAATCAATAATACCAGATACCCTCTGCAATTTCTCTTTGATCTGACTTCCCGTGAGTATGATCGTTAAAGCTTCCAATAACTGCAAATTCAGTCTTTTCTGGTCAGAGAAACAAGCCAAGTGAGAAAACTGATGAACCCCGTAAAGAAAACAGGATGCTGCCATAGAAGTGACCCGTTTGAGAAGACTGCAGCAGATACACTGCCAGTTTTAGTACGTTTGCTCATGTTCCTACTTGACCAAGACTGTCACCATACCCCTGGAGGTCACTGAGACAGCCGAGCTTCAGCTAGTGGGTGTAACCTAGGGCAGGTACCCACGGAGGGGGGATTTTCATTATTGTCCATGGGATAAAAAACAAGGGGAAAAAAAAAATTTCTGACCCCTAAATGAGGACTGTCGAGAAGACCAGCATCTAATGGTTTGTAAACACAAATTCAGAGCTATAAATGCATTGCTTATTCCCACTATAATCCCTTTCAAACTGGTTCCCTTGATGAATATAAGGAGTATTGATTTTTAAACCCATGTAGGTTCTTAGAGACAATGCAGACTGACTTAATTATAATCAATAAAATTTACAGACAGTGATGCAACCCAGCAGAAGCATTCCTACCAAAAAGTATGGCATAAGAATACTCCAGTTTCCCTACTGCACTGATAGAATATGACCTTAATACATATTTTATTATGAATCCATCAGAAGATCATCTGCATCTCCACAGTTACTACTAACTTGGTAGTGTCTACACTTTACATTATCTTCAGTGAGCAGAGGGAGAAAAAAGTTTCATCAGTTTTATAAAAGCTACTGCCAGCATCCTCCTCCTTTTGGATATTCTCCCAGCTTACTCTCACCGTCTCTATCTGAAACTATTTGCATTGCACTGATAAACCACTACAGGGCAGAGACACTGAAGGCAAGATTTGTCTCACCTAAATGTGTCTGTCTAATGGTTGGGCACACCTCAAAGTGAGGTGTCTCTGCTCCTTCTGGAGTCAACAGGGAGAGCCAGGTGGTTGAGAAAGGATTTTGCTGGGCTGAAATGCCCTCGGGGAGTGCCTCTCCCATTTCACCAAACAAAAGAACCAGCCTAGACAACCACATTAGTTTGAGCACTCAAGTTTTAGACAGATGAACTCGGGTGAGGAGAACATAAGCACAAAAAATTTGTCTGCATCACAGAGCCTGTGGCAAAACTGAAGTGGAATGAGAATCGGAAATAGCTTGGACCAGGACAGACATTTACATGAGTATGAACTGTTTGACCACTCATATGGTCCAAAACCCACTTTTCTCTTTTCCAAAATGCTTTTGAAACAGCTCGGTATTAATGTGACTTTCTCTCCACGACAAATTAGTCGGTGTTGACAGCAGAGGCTATCTGTAAGTGTTGAATAAAATCTAAGTTAAGAAACAACAAGAAGATACCTTCTTTTGTAAATATCTTTCAGCTGGCACAGTAAATTACATTGATTCAGAAGTGACTCATTTCCAACGCTGCGCACATTAGCAGCCCGTGTTATTCAATTTGAGATTTTAATTTATAACATACTCTTGGTAATGTACTCCCAATACATTCCTCACTTCCCTACCCTGTGACTGACAAAAGATGAAAGATCTTTACTGTATAAATATTTTATATTAAACCCTTCAGTCTGCTGTATTTCTTCCATTGTCAGTTCCCATTTGCAAATACTATACATTGTCCAAAAAAGTGCTGATCTAGGCAAAGGGCACATGCTTATAGGCAGCCCAGCAGCTCCAGGAGCTAATGTTCTGCTGTCTGGGAGAGACTATGAGCAGGGCTCCCTCCTCTACGGACTGAACTCCTCTAACCAAGAGACTTGGTCATCTCAGAGGGCTGGATGTGGCCACGCTGGCCACCAGTGCCGGGAGGGACAAATTCGAGGAGGTGAAAGCAGGAGCAAGAAGCACGCCTGTGGCTTGCAATCACAAGATGCCTATACTCCTGTCCTCAGGCCCTGATCTGGGTGAGAACAAGAAAGTAAAAATGCCTCTTTGTTAAGTAAACGTTTTACAAAGTCCCCTGCCACCTTGTCTGGGGGTAAAACCCGTGTCATCAGCAGGCAAGATTAGATAAGTTGACCTAAATCGTACTGGAAATCTGTGGCAGACCTCAGCTCAGATCTCCTGACATCCTGTCTTGTGTATTACTGACAAGACCAACCCTAATCTAGTAGGAGAATCCTTTCCCAAACCATTACTTAGTAAGGGCTAAATGCCACCACTAGACATCCACGGTAAAACCCTCCTGGCTGAGGCCAGATTTGGCTCCTGTTTCTAACACGAACCATCAGGGACTTCTAACCACCAGTTACACACACGGCTCCTCCCAACACTTACTGCTTGTTAAGCAGTTGCTATTTAATCCAAAAATACTCCCTATCCCATGAAGTGCACAAAACAGAAGTTATTTATCCTGCTCTGCGCTAGTTCCTGGATCAAATTAACTTGCTGATTATTGTCCAGTCTCTAACAGGCTGCAAAAGGTCCTTTGGTTGGCTACTCTTACTTTCAGTGGTAGCTATTTCGGGATCCTACAGCCTAGATTATGCAGGTATTTCATCACTAGATTTAAGGCAGCGTGTGTGAATGCTTTACCCTACTTAGATACATAAAAAATAATTTCAACTGGGCTAAATTACCTTTATTATCAACCCTGGTAATTCCACCGCAGCCATTTTCTTGACTGATGTACGGAACACTATGAAATGAATCCTCTGAGAAGAAGATGGAAAAAAACAAGACAGTGATCAATGGATTCAATTAGTTACAGTATAATTCTACCAAGATGAAAAAGATCAAGACGCAATGCAACTTCTCCTGTTCAACTAACAGAAGTTACAGAGAACCTGCCACTAGTTTGGGGCTTTTTTTTAACCTCCCTGCAACTACTAATCCATGTAATGCATAAGGAGAGGAATTACCAACAGTACCCAGCAAAATATTGGCAGTGCAGAGAGGCTGTGCCACAGGTGGAGGCTCCAAAAGAGTGTTTTAATGGACTAGATACACATTATGTCTGTATTTCTTCACACATAGAAAGCGTTATAACAACAGAGAGATTTCTCTAATGACAACAAAATAAAACCTTCCCAACAGCACATCCAAGCACGAAATAACAATGCTGTTGCTACGCTGAGGAGGAACAAAATTCCTTTCTAATAATTCCTTCAACATTTCAAAACTCCTCCTTTCAGCATCTTTCCCACGTAACACCAGGAAAGCAGATTCCCTTAATGCACAGGTCATCTCAGTCACCCTTTGACTCCGACGTGCACCAACCTCTCTGCTCTGTGCTATGTGACACCTCCTTGTCACTGGGGTCACAAAACACGGGCATGTCCTGGCAGCTGATGCCATTTGTGGTAAAGCCAGCCAGCCCAGAGGCCGTGGCGGGGAAGGGAGGCACGAGGAAAAGCATAAAGACACAGTTTTAGTTAATTACATTACTGAGATCTTCATCACCAAGAGCACTTAGCACATGGAAATAGTCAGTTTACGATATCAGAGCAGAGCAATCTGTATATTAGGGCCGGGACATTCCAGCACCGGGAAATATGTAAATGTCATCATCTTAAAAGATAAAGGCATGTAGAGAGCAGGGCTTTTTTGCATGTAAAGGAAATAAGATGAATGAATAAAGCTGATCAAATGATTAATAGAATCCATAATCTTAATCTTATTATTTCTAAAGAAGAAAAGGCTGTTCAGTTAAGAGCTAGTCGTCTCCATTTCATTAAGAACAATTATATTCCAGCTGATCAAGATCTACACCACGCAGCCCTCACTGCAGAAGCATTTTTATATTTCCTGTCATTTCAGTGAGATGAACAAAGTTGGTGGTGATTTGCAAGGTGAAAGCTATGGAGATGGGTGTAAACAGATTTTAAACAACAGATCTGGCCAGGGTGATTTAGAAACACAACACCCCCCCCCCAAAGAATACAATGCAAGGTAACCATGTGCTTGCCTCAAAATGTCTAAATCCCAGCCACACCATCAATCTGAAAAGGGGGAAAAAAATTAAATTTTTTATAAAATGTTTTCACACTCTCTGGGGTTAAAAGACAGCGGCTATTAATCCTATGACTGCTACCCCAAGCTTCCTCTTTGTGGTCAGCAGAGAAGCTGTGTGGTTGGGCGGAAGGAGTCCAAAGGCATATTTTTCTTTCCTCCTCTTTAGAAAAAAACAAAACCAAAAAACAAAACAAAACAAAAAAACAACAACAAAAAAATCTGTGTTAAAACAAGAGAAAGTGGACCAGTTACACAGCAAAGCAAAAACCACAGCCAGCCCTCTCTGCTGTTGCTTTCCCCCTAAATGTGGCCTACAGCGCTTCTGCTTTCCAAAAAAAGGTTTAATTTAAACCATACAGTGCTACAAGCTGCCACGTTTCCAAATTCCACATTCCTTTCTAATCTGTGCACTTCAGAACTGACAAATTCTGCTTCCAATGGTACCCAGATTAACTGCGACCAAGAAATTGCTGCTAACCCACCACTCCTCCACCCGGTAAGTAACACCAACCCCCCCATCCCTCACCCCCTGGATTTTTGCTGAACTTTTAAAATTATCATATTTAAGGGGCCAGATCCAATATTCATAAAATCTGCAGCTCTCTGGGGAGACTTTTTGTACAGTGAGAAGAGCATTTCCAGGACTTGGGACAGGGGGAGGGTGTGGGGGAATTCCCAATCTGGTATAAATCCACAGAACTCCACTGATGACTTTGCAAGAGCAATTTGCACCCGCTGAGACTCTGCCCTGGGCGCTCCATTTGCAGAAGCCCACATGGATGAGGACGTTAGCTCTTCTCCACCATCCAGCCAAAAAATGTGCAGTGCAGAAGAGCCTTCCCTCATCTCAACTTAAATAAGTAACACTCTCAGAGGAAAGGAGGGGGACAAAGAGGACATCCTGCTTGGTCCTCCAGCAGGAATGGCCTTTGCTGACCCCAGATGGATGCAACAGACACCCAAAATTTTGCATCCGTGCGGGAGACCTGCAGGAACGGGACCAAAGCCCATTTGGGGTCCCCTGGAAACCCAGGTTCCCATCCAACTTCATGCCGTGCCATGCTGGAGAAGCACTTTGGCCACCACCATCATCCTGGAAAGTGCTCACCCATACTTTCTGGCCCACAATACATAAAACTGAGCATTTGGGGTTGCCCAGCAGATGTGTTTATTTCTGTCCCAGGATTTTTTGCCCCTCCTGCAGCTCTACCACATGCAACCGTACGTACAACTTGTCAACGCAGGATAAGAGCATTAGCTTCTCAGTAGCCTCAGGGCCTGCATCTGAACCAATGTTCAAGCAACACGATAATTTTAGGGCACACACACACACCAGTTTATTATATCTCCTGCAGACAACCGGCAGCAATCTGCTGCACGACGAGGCACAGGAGTAAGGAATAGCGACTGGATGGATCCGATTCCACTGAAAGGGAGGAAGCGGAGCCCGTTTGGGCTCCTGCACCTGCTTTCTGGCGGGGCTGCATCCACCATGAAACTCCTCCTGCCAACCCAGAGCACAGCAAAAGCATATGTCACATCTCAAAAATCATGGCATTTTCAAACTTCTTCTTTTTTTTTTTTTTCTCTTTGCCTTCTGCTTTCTGATCCATTAAAGTGCAGACAAGGAACATTTTCATGCTCTTCTCAAGAGTCAGAAACTCCAGCTTTTTTCTTTTTTATTTGGCTTTTTTTTTTTTTTTTTTTTTTTTAATGCCAGCTGAGATGCACATGGAAATCTTTGAGTACCTGGAACCTTAAGGAAACCATCAAACCTTGTGAGACTCACTGTAAGAGCAACTGCCTGGTAACCGCATGCATCTTAAACCACCGTTTAAATCACCGCATAGTTCAGCTCAATGTTTACTTTCAAGTAATGTCAGAAGTTGAGTGTGGAAGGC
>NW_009952365.1:43636-52827 GCF_000747805.2 Chaetura pelagica | reverse complement strand
TCAGACAATACATTCGACAGGCACCAGATGAGCATTCTTAGCCTCAGCTCAATGATTTTTCTGGAAATGGAAAGAGCTTAGCTGTGGGATCCCTGCCAGGGTAGGTTTTTTTCTGAGGTTGGGATTTTCAATAGGAGCTGGGTCCCAATTTCCCTCGTGCACCTTTGAAAATCCAAGACGATGTTAATAAACTGCATCAAGTCCTTTTAAAAAAACGAGAGATAGTGTAAAACTGGCACAGAAGAAAAAACTATATTGATGCAATGAATGCTTTAACAAGGCAGTGAAACACTCAGATTTAATACTAGCATAAACCTGAATTTTTATCACTTCTGCCAGGGCAGTCCAATAAGGCCTTAAGTTTGAGTAAATGTCAGTCATTCTCAGTTGTCCCACAGTAGTCCCATAATGGGATCTGCTAGCCAAAAATGGGAAGGAGGCACAGCATCTGCTTATGTTTAATTTATTTTTGCATTTTGGCGTGTTGTCCCAGGAGAATCAATGTTTTTAAGTGGCTGCATCTTTTTGAGCCAACTCGCTGTCCTTTGCTAACACATCAAGGACATGTTTCTGGAAACACAACATTTTCCCGTTGAAACCAGAAAGGTACAGGTATGGCAACCCTACGTTTTTAAAATTTAATGTGTTTTTAGAGTGAAATTCCCTCAGTTTCACTCAGACTGAACTCTGGACTCCCCACTTTGACAAAGCTGTAATTTTGATTAGAAGGAGTTAACATGCATGGATCATGGAGAGATGAATGTAGCTACTTAAGACACTCTGGCTAAACCAAATCATACTGGACATCCACGTCCAGTTGCTCTGGATTTCTACAGAATCACTGATGGCCGAAATCAACCCACTGGTTTTAATAATTGCTGCTTTGAGCATGTACCTGCCAGGGAACTAGCAAAGCCAGGGAGGGCCAGGACCAATCGCAAGCCCTGCACCCCTGGAAGATCCTTGCAAGATATTGGCCACCTTATGCTGGTGGCAACAGAGTGGGTGCCATCAACTCAACAACATGTGAAGGGAATAACACGTTCCCTTAATGCTTTTAAGGCTGGCTAAAATAAAGAGCAGAGGGGCTCAGTGCACTTTCAACTTTGGAATGCTAATTTTGTTTTAATAGTGAGCTGCTTGTTTAAGAAGTGAAAGTGGTTCTGAAACACAAAGGGGCATGGATGTTGTTATAACTAAAACGGGGCTGATCTCTAGTTTTTTAACAATTTGGTAACAAGAAAAACTGGTCACATGCTGGGACGCTTTATGCCAAGTCTCAGCCAGAGCAAAATTTTATGGCCGAGTTATAAACCCTTGAAAATAAGGGTTTATAATAGAAATGCTGACAGACCCTTAATTATAGCAGCACTAGCGGGCACTGTTGTAATAAGGCCCACATATTTTCCTCTTTGATCATTATTTGTAGGATGCATTGGAAATCATCCCATTTACAACTGTGTGCCCGCTCAGCTAGGTGGAGTTTTATCCATTAAGAAGGGGAAATACAAAGTCGGCTGCTGAAGAAAGCCGGGGTTTTACCTCCTGGCGTTCCCGCTGCAAACCAACCCCGAGCTCCAGGCAGTGACTAATGCCTTTACTCTCCTGGTTTGTATAAGAGGTTGAAGTTCAGGCTGGTGCAGTGCAGCATTCCCCGGGACCTGCTGCCTCTTTAGGCAGGCGATTAATCACTTGATCGATAGACCATATGATTAGGCACTAATAGCTGATAGGAGGAGAGAATAAACAACCATAAATTTGCTTTGTACTGAGTAATCCAAGCGGAAGAGAGGTCAGATAATGGCCACATAAGGTCATGTTGCCTAAGGAGCCCATATGGGAAAGATGGAAGACAGATACATTTTTAAGTATCTTCAATTATTATTGTATAGCTGGGCAGGATTTGGGCAGCTGATCTGCCTCTCTGAGCGTGGGCAGGCTGTTGTGATCCAAAGTGGACTGATATCAAACAGCAGCAGCCGTTTCCACATCAAGAAAAAAAAATAATTTAAAACACCTCAACCCCAAAAACCTCAGGTCATGTGACGATTTCAAGCTACATATCCCCATCAGCTGAGGTGGCTGTAATCTCAACGACCCCAGGAGGTCCGGGTCCGTGGCTCTGAAACCACGCCGTCGTGAGGAATCATGCAGGACCTGCACATCCCACTCTGCTGCCATTGGATCGGGTTCTCTGCCAGGTGCTGGTCCCAGCCCCGGTCCAGCCGCCGCCGCGCCCGGGCAGGATGCTTGGATGAACCATTCGCCTTCAAAGGGCCATAAATCTCCAGCTCCCTACCCCCTCGCCCTCCCTCCTGCCTTTTCTAAGGCTCTCCTCTTCCTCTGCATAAAAAATGGTCTTTTCAGGACTCAAGATTCAAACCAAGTTTCCAGCTTTTTTTTTTTTTTTTTTTTTTTTCTTTTTTTTTTTACAGTAAATGTTCCCTTTGTCTATAGCAACCAATTCGAGAAAAAACAGAAATGGCTGGTTAAAAGGAAGAAAAAAAATACTTCAGTCACCCCAACAAAGGCAAGGAGTTTACAAACCTTCCCCGTCAGCGTCTGGACACAGGCACAGAACTTACTTCATTAAGTTGAAACAAAACTCAACCAGTAAAACCGTCGGCTCCATCCGAGACAACCAGCAGGCCCCTTGCAGCATGTTCCTGATTGACCATCAGCAGACTATGTAAATCGCTTTTTCTGCCAAACAATCGTGGGGATAAATGCCCTCCTTTATCTTTGGGGCTATTTCTAAACTCCCCTTTCTCAATGACGGGACATTCATGGGCTGCAATCTTATTTTGTTGCTTCTGAGCGTTAGTGGGAAAGCACATTCAGGGCTGCCCGGCTCTGGTGCCTGCACCAATTCCTGCCTCTCCCCCCTCCCCGTGCATTAACTGTGTGCACGAGGGTGTGTAAGAACACATCCCTGCGTTGGAAACCAGGAGACAAAGATGCTGTTTGCTTCGGTTTCCAAATGAAGCTGCGCTTCAGATACGGTGGAGGCTCTTGAACTTCAAAGCGACTGAGGCTGGAGTGCTCCCACAACGTCAAGCAATTCAAAATCACTGGAGTGCTGCAAGGACTGTACGTACACTTGACTTTGTGAGTGAGCACACGCAACGCAGACCTGTGCAAAATCACTGCTGTGCTCCCAAGTCCCTTTTTTCCATTTTATTCTACATGTGAATGGCAGCACAGACCTTCCCAGCCACCCACTGCACCCACCTGGCGAGCAGCTCCTCATACTCACACCAGCACAGATGAGTTATTTGGGTCCTGCCCTTCCCTGCTTTCCTTTGGAAGAAAGGCTTCTAACATCCTACACAAACACACCTCACTTTGAAGGCCCTGCACCGACATATTAAATTAAAGAAAGCTCCTCAATAACTTGGAGGATCACATAAACATCAGGCACCAAGACAGTCAAGTGCTTGGACCATAAGCTCAGTGATCTTCATCACAGGAATGGACACCTTCCTTCAGCAAGGACTTTTAAAAACAACTAGAGTAACTGTAATAAAGTGTTAATTTGACTGAACAAGGAGTTTTTTATTTTGTTCCATACTTCTTAATTACAAAGAATTTTCTCTCACAATACCTACTCCTTTTTCTTCCAGCTATTGACACCATAGAAGAAGCATCCCTGGCGAGTCCAGCCATCACTCCAGCCTGACAGGCTGCAGCCTCCAGCTGGAGAACTAAGGACAATCCTCCTCCTGAGGAAGACCTACATGTTTCACTTAAAAAAAAATAAATTCCCCTTTGTATTCAGCCCTCCAGGCACTATTTGTCCCACTGCACTTTGGCTTTGCTCTGTGTTTCAGAAGAAACACAACTTTTATCACTATCAGTTACTCTTGCAAATAATATTCATGGGTGTAATTACATTTCAACCCACTGGTGCAGTTGTCTGGCTTATCCAGCCAGTGCATCCTCAGCCATCTGCTCTACGGTTTAATTTTAAACGTTAACCTAAGAGTAAAAGGGTGTTTCCCATGATAAATTCATTCAGAACCATCCAGTACATATTTATTTGTGCCATAAATAAAGAACAGGGGAATAAACTGCAATTATTAACAAAAAATACGAAATGTTATTGATCTGTGTAGCTGGACTCATTTTTCTCTAACTCATCTTTTTGGTCCCCATCAGGAATTGAGTGAAGGGTGAGGGAAAGGATACAGACTTAAGTGCAGTCCTTCCCCTTCCCACCCTTTACTCCCCTTGGTGGTTAAAGCAGCCAGAGCTGTTACCCTGCAATGTGAAATCTCACGCGCTCTTCAAGGATACTGACATTTATTTAATTAATTTTCCTTCCCAGCTTCCACAGTGGGCCTGTATTCAAAAAGCCCGCATGAATAATGCAGCTTTTAAAACCGCATTATTACAAAGGATGTCAAGCTCACACACTGTCAACACTAATAAACTCCCCAAAGTGCTAAAATCCAGGACACCCGTGTGTGTGTGTGTGTGTGTGTGTGTGTGTGTGTGTGTCCCCTCCCCATCCCTCTGTCCCCCCTTGAAGGTGGGCTGGGGGATGCCACGGCCCCTGCTTTGTGCCCTGTGGCCAGGCAAACCATGGAGAGCTGGAGGACAGGGACCAACCCCATCACCCCAGGGAAAAACACAACACTTGGGGCTTTCGTACCCTCAGGGACTTGATGGGTCCCACACCCATGTTTTATCGCTCTTTGTTACTGCTGTGGGAGGGCCCTGCAGGGCCGAGCAGGGGCAGAGGCAGCCCCAGCCCCTTCCCCGACCGATTGCAATCTAATTTAAGACACGGAAAAACAAGTGAGTGAGACAAACACTCAAGAGGAATGGGGTAAGAGTAACAAGGTCACATTGCTACGCTGGCAGCTATTGCCAAACTTGCAAACTATCTGAAAGTTATTTATATATAAAATAATTGAAATCAGCTGTCCCATCCTGCCACCCTATCTTGCCATCGCAGGTTTGCTCGTGCCTCGCACGCCCTGCAGAGGAGTAAGTTTGGAGCTGTGGCAGAGGTGGCTGCAGCCAGGACCTGAGCAGAAAGCAGCAGCCTGGGAGCCACCTTCTCCCAAATCCAAGCAGGAAACAGTGGTCTGGGCACATGGAGCCACCTCCTCCTTGGGCACAGGCCTGGCTGGCAGAGGGAGGATCTCTGCAAAGAGGATTTCCAGAGGCACGTCACAGGTGCAGGGGCACTGGTGAGGCATCCCCCAATCTGGTGATGACTCAAAACCAACCATCAGTATTTTCAGAAACCCATGCGCACAACCCAGAGAGCAGGATCCAGGAGCTTAGCTTGATTCACACCAGTGAAAGAATAAAATATTCTCAGTGCCTGGCAGAACCACCTACTTTTTGCTGTCTTTTTCTTAACTCCCTGAAATACTTTCATTCCAGGCATCATTGCAAAACACAGAGAGGAGTATAAAAGCTGCCTGAGGTGTCTGCTAAAGCATTAATAACTACCAGCACATCTGAGATGTATGAACTACCCAACTGACAGTCTTTCGTGGCCCAGCATTGGAGAGTTACAACACCTGAAAGTATCTGACTCCCCCACTTGCAGTACAGATAAAAAATATGCTTGGAAAGTTTCAGAGTCAGAAGGGGGGTGAGACCCTGACCATGCTGGAGACTAGAAGTCGGAAGGATTATTCAAGGTTCCCCAAAGCCTTTGAGATGCTCACATGAAGAATGTTACCAACCCACAGCACTTTCTGACACTGTAATTAGCACACTTACTCCACATGCACTCAGGCAGACACCTCCCTGCACAAAACTGAGACAGTCAGAAAGAGTTTTCCTTTCTTCAGCTCGCCCAGGCCAAGGAGTGCACCTGCAGTGACGCGGGGGAAGCCCCTGATGCTGTGCAGATCAGGACCATCCTGCCAGGCTGTCACCTGCTGCCCTTTCATTGCAAACAGGCAACAAAGCCACCTTCACAGGTAGGAGTGAGACAGATGAGTAGCTGCATTTCAATCTGGGCAGATAAGATGAGATCAGGATGATAAGAGGTCATCCTTGGAGACATCCCTGATCTCTGCCCCGGGCACAGGGTCATCCTGATTCTACTACTTCTCTCAGTCTCCTGCCCTTACTTGACATGCAGGAACAGGAGACACTACAGGCAACTGTGTCACAAGTGTCCAAAGAGCAGTGAACCACCCCTGTCACCAGACTGTGGTCCCTCTGCCTTCCACATCTCACCCAGACCCACCCAACCTCAGTGCTCTGTGCTAGTTAATGGGGACTGAGTTACTTTCCAGAAGCATCAAGAGTGAAGGGCTGTGCTGAGCCAACTTTTTAAATTAATCAATGCCTTGGACACACTCTGTTTTTCTACCACACATGAGAGTGCCATGGGATGGAAGAAAGTTTGTGGGTGACAGCCTGGTCCTTCATGCCCCGGGAAGGGCAGGCTGGCCCTGTGTGAGACGCATGACGCAGACACCGAGTGAGACAGGATGTCTTCCCACAGAAAGACCAAGTAAATAGTGTATAACGACAGGATTTCTATTATTGATGCTTCAGCAAATCATCTTGGGTCCTCGGAGGATCAATTAATCATTGGGATTGTCAACACCCAACTCCAAGTTCTAAGTTTTTTTGCCATCCAGCTCTCCCATCCTCCCCTACACACAAATGACGCTGGGGGCACGATGCCAAACGAAGCGGAAAAAGAAAGAAGGGGAAAGAAAGCGCCGAACAGAGAGGCTGTTGTCAGGGCTGGACCCTCGCGTTGGCGAGGAAGATCAAATGCAGCTGCCCCCATGGCTGCATGTGGTTAAGCCCGCCGTGCCTGAGGGCAGGCGGGATGGGGAGCAGCCAGGCAGCCTACGACGGGCACAGATAATTAAATCATCCGATTGCCGGGCAGGCCACATTAAGAAGCTCATCGGTTTGCATGTGGCCCCTTGCTGTGGCCACCCGTGAGCTAAGTCTTGCCTAGATGCTAGTAGACAATTAAGACAAATTGAATGGCTGAAGATCAGACTAGAGCACTGCCAATGCCCTTGCCTGGAAGCTCTGCTGAAGAATGAGGGCACATGTGTGTGGGAACCAAGGCTCGGAAGAGAGCTTTTAATGAACAACGTGCCAGCACTTGTTGCCAGAACACACTCTTCATTTCAGCTCTTGGAGAAAACAAAACCCTTAAAACCAGAGTTTACTACATTTCACTGATCTTCAATATGGCTGGAACTTCAGGATGCTTCTCCTCAAGCTAAGTTTGTATCAGTGAAAATATGCTTCTTGTTAAAGAAACTATTTAAAATGTGGAATCTAAAATCAAGCAAAAATAGCAGACAGTATGTTCAGCTTCAAAATTGGCTTGCACTCAACCAAGTATACCATAAACAGAAGGCAGAACTGACTATTTTTATCTTAACAGCCCTTGGGTGATTAAAATTTGGGGCCAGAATAAACAATTTTTTTCCCCATTCCTTGCAAGAGAATATGTGACATGGATTTGGAGTCCTTTCTAATTTTTTAACTCCCTTCCTAGCTATCAATTGTTTGCATTAGAAATGTTCCCATGTACCTGACAGCTAAAAGGCTGCATTGCACCAGGCATGAGATGAATTATAGGGACACACAGACCACTGCGCCCTGAAGAGACAACCATGCAAGATAAGCCAAAGACAACAACAAAGTGCTAAGAAGAAGCAGGTGAAAAGTTAACAAGGGGAGGGATGCACAGACAAGCAACGTATGTGATTTTTCTTTATGAGGTGCAGTGTTATTGTCAACCCTTGCGGCCCCAAGACACATGGGAGATGAGGGACATGGGGATGCACTTAGGATGGAAAGGACCAGGTGAGGTCAGGGGAGGTGATGGGTGAGGAAGACACAGAGGTGGCTTCTTAATCAAGGGGCAAGGAAGGGCAGAAAAGAGGGAAGAAAGAAGGGGCAGAGAAAAGGAGAACAGTGAATAGACATGCAAGTGCTAAGGGAGAGAATGGCAGGGAGTCAGAGATGCTTCACAGGATGGCACAGCCAGGGTCGAAGGCCAGGGATAAAACCAAGCATCAACATAAGATGATGTAGACAGAAGAGCTTGAGAAAATCCAGGCCACAGAATTTACAGCTTTGCAGCAGGCGGGGCTAGCAAAAAAAGATCAATAAGATGTTGAGGGATGGGCAAGGCAAGGGAGGGATGGGGAGGTACAAATTGTTTGCACGTTTGTGGAACAAGAAGTTGAAGATGGAGCCCAGGTTTTGGCCATCGATTGGCAGTGGTTCCAGCAACAAGGGGAAGGGGAAGAAGCGGCAATGGGAAGAGGAGGAAGCAGGAAAGTCACTTTTGATGGTGTTAAATCATGCTGATGGTTTAACTGCTTCTGTAGAAGTAGCTATGGAAAGAAGCTGATGGAGGGAGGCAGAGGGGGACAGGAGCAATGGACTGGGCACGACAGGAGCTCATGCCATGGGGGCAGAACCGACTGATTTGAAAGAAGGTGTAGAGGAGGGAGCCCTAGTGGGAATTTTGGGATGTCTCCAACACCAAGGGATGAGCAGTTTTGACATTTACTGAGTTAGCTATGGCAAAATATTTGGGCTTCTCTGAAGCAGTAATCCGCAATGTCAACCCTTGTAACTTCTTCAGACCTTCACAAATGTGACTCCCCATTTTGAATTACAAACTACATGTTTTAATACTTAACACATGGACACTATGGTTTGCTTTTCGCAGTGTAGGAACTGTTGGGTCCTGCTGTGAGAACCACCCCAGCAGTATTTATTTATAAATAAGTAAAAATAAAGATTTCCTGAAAATATTTCTGAAAAGCTGCACAGATGTCCAATATGATGGCAAAGTGAGATGATATACAGTAGGACCAAGAAGTTCACTCAAGGCACCTGATGTAGAAGACACGTTTCTGAATAACCTTCTCATGTAGTAATAATAATAATAATAAATAATATTAAATAATAACAATAATAGAGGGGGATTATCTGAAAAACTGGTTTTCCATCATCCCTGTCTTCCTTTCTTCACACACTGATCATCTTTACTCATCTTTACCATGTCATTATTTTTGCTGTTTTTAAGTAGAATCACAGAATAATAGAATGGTTAAGGGTGGAAGGGACTTTAAAGATCACCAGACAATCACTGTTCCTAACTTCCACCTCCAGCTCAGGGCTACTCCTCCACTTTAGCGTGTTCCCATTCGCACAGTGTCAGCAGG
>NW_009952365.1:30006-42877 GCF_000747805.2 Chaetura pelagica | reverse complement strand
CAGCAGGAAGTGTTTCTTACTCCAGAAAAGCGTTGCATGTGCAATAAACAAATAGCCTTTGACATCCTGGTTAATTATATCAGTTAGCAACAATCTCACATGCATGAATGCTGTGCTAATGAAAACACTTTGGCATGCAAAGCAGGACCGATCAAGACATTGAAGTGTCCAAACCTGCAAACTGTAAGCAGCTCAACCCATGAAACACAGCAGGACTTTGTAGTTGCACTTATGAGGAGCACGAAAGGATGGCAACATGGCAAGGCTGGACTCTAAACAAGGCACACTATTAGCCTTAGGTGCTGAACAGTTTGATTTCTTGTAAAGCTATATATTAAGAATACAATCCTGCACCACTGGTGACAACGACAACATACATTCCTATTTGGGTACAGCCAGTGATAGGGATGAAGGCATCTGTTCAGTACAGCATCTCTGTACCTTCTGTAACATCCTGGCTTAAGCACCCTGCTGAAGAGCACAGACCCAAGCATGCCTCTCAAACTTTCCAATCCAAGTGCTCTCTCCTAAATCACATTACCCATCCTCCTGCAATCCAGCCAAGCTAGACATAAAGAATGGCCTACATCCTGGAGACTTCTGCAGCCCACCAGCCTTCCTGTCACTGGGGTCCTGGCAGCCTTCCCCACCACTAACCCAGGACCCCTCCAGAAAAGGATCTTCATGTGACAATCACTGGTCACATTTCAACCTGCTCCAGAGGAGAGGCTGGACTCCCTCTCCCACCCCAGAAGCCAGCTTGGTGCCTCAGCCCCAGCACACATGTGCTGTGCAGATGGACCAGAGTGCTGCGGCGAGCCCCGTGCGTGCTCCCTGCACGCTCACTGTGCAACCAATTTGTATGTTCACCGCAGCCATTTGTCCAGGTCTTCTGAATGTCTGCAGCCAAAAACGTGGACAAACGCAGAAAAAATGGAGGTGGAAAAAAACCAGGAGCCATGTGCCAGGAAAGCTGTGATTGCCATCACCTTCCTTATCTGTGGCTAAGAGTGCTTTCATAGCTGGATAAGGACTTGCCCTCTGCATGGACACGGGAACAAGCTGTGTTCTGCCCCTGCATCAATGCTGACTTCCCTCAGTGTCCCCATCACGTTGGCCAAACCAACCTCTTTTCTATTTTCAACCTTTCCTCTTTCAGCTACCTGAGCTCATTACTCTCACCAGCCCCTAGAGTGGTCCACGCCCATCAAAACTGAAAAACAATAGTCCTCAGAGAGCTGGTCTCCTTCCATCCAGTAACACTATGCAGAGCTAACCACAGCCTTAATGTACTGACAGTTAAACTGCTTTTATCTCTTTTATTTTCCACAAAGTTCTCACACAATAATCCCCTGTCATATTTTTCACCAATAAAATATATGAATAGCTAATCTAGTGGCTAACTTTATAGCTATATGAGATCTTCCCTTATAATGACTTCCACCGTGAAATAACAAAATCCCTATCAAAGGCAATCTTTTTATGGCTGTTGGGAAGACCATTCTCTATCCAGATGCTTGACATTGATTTGGTTTTAACTCCCTTGTCCCCCCACATGACAAAGAAAATGGACTAGCCCTAAATTTAGGATAAACAGATGATTATCAGGCATTTAACAACAGAAAACTTCCCCTACTTTCTTTACCCTGGAGACATCCAAGTGCAAAAGCCAAGGAACACTCTTCCCCACCTCCTTTTAGCTGTGGATAAACCCCACCCATGGCAAAAGAGAAGTTTTTAATTAAAATTGACTCTCCCTGGTCTTTGGGAACTACAGCAATGTGCCACTACAGCAGCAAACGGGGACCTCGGTGACCTCCCACATTGACTTGTTATCCTCATAAAGGCAAATTGCAACCAATTGTCCCTTACTTCTCCCTACAACCCTCCCCTCTAAGCCAGACCTCAGAAACTAAGCACAGACCTGTCTTTGACTATCATTTACTGATTGGCCACCAGGAAGCAGCACACAGGGATCACAATTCACCATTTTGGTATTTTTTTAAGCTCTGAATAAGCCATAAGATACTCCAAGCACTCACACACCAGGTATTTCCTACAACCTAATGTAAGTGGGGGGCTGAAGTCTGAGAGAAACATTCCTCTACTCAGTAAGAGAGGGACATAAAATATCACAGCCCAAAAAGCCACAGCCATGGTTAGACCTTATGCTGCTGGAGGACTTACCAAGGATGGAGACTGGAGATGGCTGTGGGGATTGGGCAAGAGAATGTAAGGCAGATGTCCAGAACTGGACACCCAGATGTCCCATGGAAAGCAAACCCCAAAAGGGATGGAGGGCTGTGAGAAGATTGAAGGGGCCTTAGAGATCCAAGCAAGGAGATCTTCCAGTTCATGGAAAGAAACTTCTGTTCAATCCCCTTGTAAAAAGGCTAGTGATTTGAGCCCATGCAAAGGCTGGCAGCTCAAGGAGAGGTCATCTGCATGATAAGCAGAGGGAACTTCTACAAGCAATATGAAAATATGGACCCCAGAAGCTCTGCAGCCCTGGCCATCCCCAACCCAGGTGCAAGCAGCTTCACAGAACTTCTACACAGATTTTTTTTTGGTGGGTTTGCCAACACTGCAAAACCATCTAGTAAGCCAGGTGAGAAACTGAAACCCCTTCAGTGGTCAGCATGGTGCTGGCAAAGCTGAAGGAGGCCCTTGTGTCCTTCTCCATTTTGGGCCACATTTTTCCAAACCCCTTTCACATCAGTGAGATGCTTCTGCTTATGGTTTTGTGGGCAACAGAAGAACCTAAAGCACTTGAGAGCATGGTGGGTCATTACATCAGGAACTTTGGTTCTCTAGAGGTAACTTACTGCATGGAAGGACTTCCCAGCCTTGGCCAGATCAGAAGGACTTTTAAATGACTTTACGTACCCAGCTCTGGGGACTGGACTGGTTGTGCATCATTGCAATGGCTCTTCCATGTCACAAATCATTAGGTCATGGTATCAGGTGGCTGGAAATGCTGCACCAATATCTCAACAGGGGAACACTTCAGGAAGGTTCATCCTAATTAATTAAAATTGTGAATTTAAAGTGGATTAATTAAACTGCATTAAACCCCTGTGTAAACTCCTTGCTCAGACTTTCAAGTGTCTTTATTAAATTGCTAAAGCAAAATTCAACTAAACCAAATTAAGGCTGTTTCATTTCTAAATGACAGTGTCTACACGAGGATGTAATGCAGTTTAGCTAATCCACTTTAAAGTTATTTCACATCCATTTCAATTGTCCCCATGTAGACAAGCCCGAGGAATCCCGTCGCTCACGAGCCTGTGTACAAATATGGGTAACAACAGGGACATTTTTAGATTGCCTTTTTAGGAAATTATTTGCAAATATCCTCTTGGACAAGAGAGCAAAGAATTGATTTTCGGTGGGACTGGGGCAGGGAAGGACAGCACTCTCCTATCAGCTCACAGCAGGTGGGAGGACAAACATCCCTGGCTTATCCCTGCATTTGAGGAGAGAAAGGGAGGGCCAGGAAAGCACTTTGCAAACACAGCTGTGTGCCCAAGGTGCCTCTGGGTGTATCGCAGCAAGGTGCTTCTGTGCCCAGAAAGCAAACGTGGAGTTTACGGATGAAATAGTGGAGATGAGGAAAATGGTGGGTGCTGGGGGGAGACGTCTGTAGTAACAGCACGGAGATCACAGGTTCAAAAGTCACAGAATCATAGAATCACTGCCTGGTTTGGGTGGGAAGGGACCTTAACTATCATCTAGTTCCAATCCCCCTGCCATGGGTGGGGACATCTTCCACCAGATCAGGTTACTCCAAGCCCCATCCAACCCAGCCTTGAACACTTCCTGGGATGGGGCAGCCACAACTTCCCTGGGAAACCTGTTCCACTGTCTCTCCATGCTAACAGGAAGTAACTTCCTTCTAATATCCCATCTAAATCTCCTCTCTTTCAGTTTCAAAACATTCCGCCTTGTCCTGTTGCTACATGGCCTTCTAAAAAGTCCCTCCCCAGCTTTCCTGCTGGCCCCTTCAAGCCTACCAGCCCCCTAAAGTCATAGTGACACTGGCCCTGGGAACTGGAGAGACCTTCTCTAACCCCACCAAAGCTGCCAGGTGGGATGGCGGTGCAGCTTCCAGACCCCTTGGCCACAAGAGGCTGCACCCACGGGCCTCCCCCCAGCAAAAAGAGGCAAAGTTGATGGATTTGAGGCATCTGTAGAGACCACTGGGAGAGCTGCAAGGGAATCACTGGGATGGCACAACGCAGCAGGGGTTTTCCTCTCAACCAGCAGACCCCCAACCCCTCAGATGTGCAGGGAAGGGCCACCAAAGCACTAAAATCTATTTTGGTGGGAGCAAAACGCAGGGGATTCAGATTTGGGAAGGGTCCCTGCATCCCAGCAGGCTGCTGGAGCTGAGGCTTTGTGTTGCCTTTCCAAGGAAAGCCCTCAGCACCGAGCTCCCACTGCCCCTTGGCAGCGCTTTCCCCTGGAACACCCGGGAGGTGGGGAGCTGGGCAGAAGGCGAGGGGTTAAGGCAGCCCTGCGGTTTACAATTTAGTAGCAGTCAAGCCCTCAGCAGCACAGACCTTCACAGGGAGGCTGGGAAAAACTGCTGGATGGAACTGCAGCACGTCCAGAGGCAACAGCAATAAAACCGGAGTGGATTACATCCCTTTGGAAACTCTCAGGAAAAAGAAAAAAAAAAAAAAAAAGGGAAAACATGGGACAAAAAAAAAAGGGAACGAAAGAAAGCGTAAACCACAGATTATGTCTGTTGGCTGTTTTTTGATAAGCTCTGCTACAAACACAATGCTAATGAGTGTAAGGGACATCCTCTGTGTGGGGCAGCTGCTTGACCGCATTTTGTCTGCATGTGGCTGATTTCCTCACCCACTGCCAAGCCCCGTGGCATCGCTCCCTGCTGTGCCGGGGCTTTTCCTTCACCTCCTTGCCTCTGCCGCCCTCAGAATTTCACCCAACCTGCATGAGTCAGCACTAACCGAAGGACTGGACTGAAGGGAGCACAAACACGCCAGTCGCCTGGAAACTTTCCCTCCGAAGCCTTCCAGGGTCGCTGCACGCTGCCCACGTGAGCTCTGGAGCAGGGCCGGGAGCCTCCAGAGCTCTGCTCATATTAACACCATATGATTTTATTTTTTTTCCCCTGTTGATCCCAAAGTCCACGCAGCTCCTGGTGTTAATTTAGCCTTTCCTAAGGCCTTAGCTGCCCCCTTTTATACCAACAGGCTCTGAACCCACCCAACAGTGACCGCCTTCCCAAGGCAGCTACTGGGTTGCGTATAATTCCTCTAATTAAATATAAAGGGGAGATGGTTTGGTGGAGCACCATTTCATCGTTTCCCCTCCTGCTTCATGCTGTGGACTTTAATGAGGACCTAAAACACCATCTTGACTTGGCTTTAGTTTCAGGCCAGATGAGCTTTGCTTGTTAAGACAGTCTTTTGCTTGTCAGGAAAAATAGCTTTATTAGGGTCATGTAAACGTGGAGGGTTTGATTAAAGCTAATCAAGGAAGAAAACCAGACTGAAGCGGCACGAATCAAACTTACTGCGACATGTTTAACATAACTTCACCTCGCCTATCTGTTAAAAGCAGACAGAAGTGAGATCAAGTTACCCAGAAGAATGCCAGAGCCGGGGGAGCACACAGAGCAACGCAGAGCATGGTATAGCACCATATAGCACTATATAGCAGAGTAAAGCACTGCGCAGCACCACGCAGCACTGTACAGCACAGTACAGCATCACACAGCACCATACAGCACCAGGCAGGATCATACAGCACGGCACAGCACCACTCCCACTGCAGCTTAACCAGTGTGGGGCTTCCTGGGAGCAAGCTGACAAACTGCAGCCTGGCCACTCCACTCTGCATCCTCAGGAAGTGTCCCAGTGCCTGCTGGGTGCAGGACTGGGTCTACCCAGCCAGCAGTGTGGAGACAGCCACCACAGCCCTGAACACACACCGTGTTCATCTGGGCTGGGTTTCTAAACACAAACTACAGCCGATGGCTGCGAGGGCCACATTCCCCCCGACGGAGCAGGTGCCATGCAGGGTCAGTGACCCTGTCCTACCTTCCTCTGGGCTGATTATCAAGGCAATGGGAGTTCTACAGAAAATGCAGTGGTGTTTTTCAAATCCAAAGGGCTGTCTCATCACTGAGGCTCATTACAGCAGTACCTATTATTATTTATTTAATAATTTATTTTACTGGGTATATTTTTCTATATTTTACTCTGAAGAGTCTGCAGCTGAAAGCCCACCCAGCTTACTCCATGCAAGCAAACCACCGTGCTCCTTGCTTTTAGTTTTACTTTGTTTTTACTATTTTACTCTTCTCAACAAATTCAGACATGGCCATCCAAGGAGATTGTTTGAGAGAGCCCAGGAAAAAAAGAAAACAAACCAAACAAAAATTCTAAAAAATTGGTCCTGGTCCATCATAAGTTTGGAGAGTTTCTGAGAAACCTACAGCCCCAGTGAGCAGCCAAACACCATGGGCCAGGCCCTCGAGCTGCATCGACTGCAAAACACCCCTGTGTAAAGAGCTTTGGAAAACACGGATGAACTCCAGCCCTTGGCACACGCGGAGCCTGAGGGATGTCGTCCCACTTTGTGGGGTCCAGATCCTGCCGAACCCTTCTCCAGCTGCCAAAAGTAAAACTGCCAACCCAATCGCCGCCCTGTTTTGGTTTTGCTCCTCAGCCCCCGGGGGGAAGGAAAACGCCAACGGATGTTTGAGACGCGGGCGGATTAAGCCGCAAGGTACAAGCTCTCACAAGCAAAAGCAATTAAACGAGGGGTTCTTGTTTTTTAAGAGCAAAGTCAGAAACTCGGCGCTATGGAAGGGGCTTTTTAAGGATAATTTTCTCCAGAGAAGTTCAGGAACTCCAAACATACACAGGGATATCCTGCTTAGGACAAGGCTCAGCATGAAAAAAACACAGTCTAAACAAAAAACGTGGGACTACTCCCCTGCTCCAGCCCCGCCGCTCGGCGAAGGATGGACAGGAAATTACCAGCAGTGGCACGGGGGCTGCTGCCAAGAGGCAGCGCGGAAACAAAAGACCCTCTATTGTGTAGGAAAACCTGACATCCATCCCCTCTGCTAGACTCCGAACTCCCATAAACCTTTCCTGTGAGATATGATTTGTGAGAGCTTTCCACATTTCCAGTGCCCTGTGTGTCGTGTCACGGTGTGTCTCCCCTCTCCCAGCACACACAAGCAGGATCTGCATCCACACCGAGTTCTGCACCCACGCCAGCCTTCAGAACTCTTCATTGCTGCTCCCTCCTCCAGCAGCCACCCCACAAACTGCTGTTAAGAAAGTAAATGAAAAATTTGCCCTCACAAGGGGCAGAGGCAGCCCCATCATGCACCAAGGGCTGCAGGGCTCAATTTTCTTCATTACCCAGTCAGTTTTGCCTTTAGTGCAAAACAGGGAGCTTTTCTGGGAAAACATCAATATTTGGTATTTCTGTGTTTCTTTTTGAAGCCACACACTGTAATTGCCTAACGGGTCACTCTCAATTAATTATATTTAACAAGTAGAAGATGCAGACCAACTCTCCCTCCCCCAAATTAGGTCCTTTGGTTATTTAAATAGGTGCAAGTAGAGGGATGGGAGAAGGAACAAGTCGGTAAAGTATCAGCTGTGGAAGTTTGTTGGGAACTTTCCAAAACTCTACATCTGCTTGGCAACAGCTCAGAAAGGGATATGGTTACTCTTTTAACAGTAACACAGCTTTCCCAGGCTACAATATATGAAAACCAGCTTACCCCCAAGCAGGGAAGGGCCAAGCGAGAGCTGCAGCACCCCCTCCTCCCGGCCCTTAAACCCCACCATGAGACTCCATCACCTCCCCAGAGCTGGCCAGAGCCAGGGGCAAACACCATCCTCCAATGTGGGGAGGTGGGAGGTGGCCGTAGCAGCCCCCCTGAGGCCCTCAGCACCCAGGCGTGGGCTCTGTCCCCACCAACATCTTGGGGCTCCTCTGGCCGTGGGTGGAGAGGGGACTCCTGCACCAACTTTTTTTGGGAGAATCCCCCAAAAAACAGCCCTTGTCAGCATAAGCATTCATTCACCACAAACAACACATCTAAAGGCAGTGTTTTTAATTATAGCATTAATTGATCTCTCTCTCTTTTTTTTTTTTCCAGCTGCTAATTAGAGAGATAATATCTCAGTTGCTTTACGAGCGTTAGAAGACTTTTGCTTGCATGGAGATACTTCTGCAGTGGAAAGCAGAGGAGGATTGAGTGGAGAGCAATGGTTTTGAAAAGAGAAGAAATGATTTACCACAGTTGGGTGCAGTTTTTATATTTTAATTAATCTTGCTTTAGTAAAAAAAAAAAAAAAAAAAAAAAAAGAGAGGGAGAAAAAAACTTCCCGCAGCCCGTTTTGCAATTAGAGGGCAGGGAGGCATTAGGAAGATTTAGTGCCTCTGGCAGGTCAGGAAAACACGTGAAAAAATCAGAACTAAAAACAATAGAGCGAGAGACAGGGGGAGCGCGTTTGGCACGTGATAAGACGCGTCTCGATGGCAAAGGGAGCGGGACGCGGCCGCCCCGGCCCTCCCACGCCAGGAGGGCTCTGCTGGGAGCAGCCCGGCGGCCAGCCCAGAGGCTGCCGGGCTCGGCAGGCTGCCGTCGCTCCTCCGAAGCCCAGGATCTGTGCTGGAGTGGAGGAAACACGCGTCTAGATGGGAGTTTTACAAGTAGGCGAAAGTTCCTGCAGCGGCAGGACGCGCGGCTGGCACTGCCTAGTGTGACCCATTTCTAAAATAATTACAGCCTGAGTCACAGACCTGTTAAGACCCAATTAACAAAAATGTTACGCATCAGTGATGCGTGTTTTGTCCAGAACTTTTAATTCCACAGTTTTTCCAAGTAAATTCCCTCTCTTTATTTTCTAGTCATTAAATCCCCTCCCCTGGGTGCGAGCGGTTGCCTTCCCATTGTGTTGCGAAAGGGTTAGCGGGCCAAGAAGTCAGAAGCAGAAGGGTGGCAGGACTTGTTGCCACTTTGCGGTGGGGGAGAAAAAAACTGAAAATAAAAATAAGCTCTTGCCGCTCCCAAAGCCAGGGTGAAGCCCTGGGGACACCCAGGGGAGAGCGAGGAGGTCGGGCTGTGCCCGGCCGTGGGGTGACAGGGAAGGGGCTGGCTCTGCCCTGGCCTCTGCAGACAAGAAGAGGCAGCGGAGAGGATTTTATTTGGCAGATGGGTGCAGCTATTGAGCTTATGCAGTAGTGGGTTTTTGGCTGCCCGAGTGGGTAGCCTGTTGTTTACTGTTTATGGATTTGTCAGTTTTAATTATTGTGAAGTGCCCAGATGCTCTGGCGACCAGTGCCATAAGCATTTAGGGAGCAAATATATAATGAAATGCACTTGAAAACATCTCGGCTCCCTCCCCGTCCCTCTCTTCCCTGCCTGCTGGAGCACCCCACGGCAGCAGTCACCAGTGCTGGGCAGCCCATGATCCCACTGGAGAGGTCCAGGGCTGTCCCATGTCCTCCCACCTCGGAGCTCCAGCTCCACTGGAGCCATCCCCGTGGTGAACACAGGCTGCCGACAGCAGGGGCCCCCTTCACCCCTCGGCTCCACAAACATTTTGCTGTTCCTACCCCCACCACAGGCCCCGGGCGTGCAAATCTGGAAGCAGATCTGCTTCCTTGCACCTTTCTTCTTTTTTTTTTTCCTTAACCGTTCATCTTTTTAAAGTTATTGGACTCTGTTTTATATAACAAGGTTACGTGCATGGCAAATAGTATAAATGTATCCCAGACGCGGCCGTTTTGGAATGCTCCCCCCCGGTTACAAATGTACTTTTCATCTGTGGTAGGACGGCTGCAAGTGGCCGTTTCCAAGCGCTCAATAGCCCTCTCCTTCCGGACTCCATTGTAATCCATATTCCTCCTCCCTACGCGAAACGCTTCGCTAGATAAATTCCACTGTATTTCAGAAAGTTTTCCACAGCTCCCTAAGTGTTTCCATATGACACTGTACTCTACAGGTAACTTGAGTTAAAGCCATTCCTTAAGCAAAACTTGCTGTAAAATTTTCCACTATCTCAGCAGTACTCTATGTGCTGTCATTAAAGCAGAACACATATATTTCTGAGCAGGATTTGCAGCCATGTCAGATTGCTCAGTGAGCCCCAGTTAGGTTTTTTTGTATTTTTATTTTAAAAAAACAACAAACCTTCCTTACTCAGGTCTTTTCCCTGTCCATTCACCAAGGTCCTTTTTAACAGTGGAAGATGCAGCGTTCTAAGCCGCGCAGGGCGCAGGCTCGGGCTGGGAGCAGCGTGGATAATGCCAGCCTTGTTCCCACTGCCTTTTCACTCTCTTCCCAACCCTCCTTTTTCCACCCATTTCCCCAGGAACAGCAGCGAACCCTAAATTGCAAACACCTGCTCCATACATCATCCTGGCAAGACTGACACGGCGGCGGTGCTCGGTGTTCCTGAGGGGAACTTCTCCCCAAAACCCTCAGCCCCACCCCCAGGTCCCCAAGGACAGCAGCAAAACTGCTGCACGCATAAAAGAGTTTAATTTGCAAATATGCTTATTCCTGTTCTCCAGGAAGCCCTTAGCAGTGACGGAGAATCCCCAAAGCAAAGGCAAAATGTGTAATTTCGGAGCTAAGAGCAACTAAGGATGGAGGAAAAATGTGTAAATAGGATTGCAGCGACTGCAAAACATCTGGCTGGATTCTGGAGAGGGAGAGAATCCAAGATGGCAGGAAAGATTAATTATTTTGTAACTTATTCTGGTTTCAATGAACTTTCCTCTGGTTATAATCAAGGTTTTAAATGGCATATTGCAGCACGCTGGGCAGTGGTAAGCTGAGGTGGGGTGCTCTGTCTTTGGGAATGACAGAAGCAATCAGCCAGAAACCCGACTTGGAACCGTCCCGCCGAGCCTGTTACGCTGAAATAGCTATTTTGCCACTGGTTTAATTAATAAGCTATATTATTGGTTAATTTTATACTGCTCTGTACTTTTGTCCAGGAAAAATGGTTAATTTTAGAGTGAATGGATTTGATGCAGCAGAAATAACGAATAAACAACTTTTTTAAAGGTATGGGCTCACAAGCTTGCTTTGCTTTGCTGAAACCTCATGGTTTTATTACACAAATAATGTCCATTATTGATTTACTCCTTTATAGAGAAAGAATCTCCCCTGTCTTCAAACTGCTTTTTAAAAAGCTATTAAATACCCTGTTCCCATCCCACGGTTTTACACATGCAAATACACCCCTAAACAGTTTTAATTCTCTTTTTTCCCCTCATCTATCTCCCTGCTTTCCAGATGGACCACCAGCTTCCCACCATTGCCAGCAACAGCTTGTGTATTGTTTGTTTAAAACAAAGATGACGCATTAAATATCATACACGATGCAAGGAGAAGGGTTAAGGATAAGACTCTGGAACCAAAATGCCATCCTAAGCCAGTCTCAGCCCATCACTCGGATGGTAGTGACATGCAAAGGGAGACGGGATCCAGCCAGGACCTGCCTTTAGGAAAGGTGCTTCCCTTTGTGCATCCAGGCTCTCCTGCCTCCAGAGAGAGTTAAACTTGTGTGAACACTCTCCAAATTACACAGGCTAACCAACAATTATGTCATTTCATTCAAACATTCATTCACCCGTCATGTGCCCAGATTAAACAGTAACACTTTGTTTGAAACATTCTGCTGAAATTAGCAGACCAGAGTTGCCTTCACCTATATTTAAGCACTCGGCCCCATGTCGGATGTAGCCTCGACTGAACTCAGGCGGGTTTAGGCAAGAGTTTAGCACTTTTGTATGATCTGAACCCATACTTTTGTATTCTGCACATGTAGACATGATCACTAGGCTTGCACTGGTAGCAACAGCTCTACACAGACATATTCAGGAGTATGGAGCTGCTAAGATGTAAAGAAAAGACTATGAATCTGAGAAGAATTTATGAATCTGAAAAAATTGGGAATCTGAGAGGATACTTATGCTTACTTATTGCCCCCCCTTAGAAGAAATTTCTTTTAATGTTTAAAAGAAAAACAAGGCACAAAAGCTGTAGCTTGGTCACTGTGCTTGGGTGACTGGCTCAGAACAGCAAAACCTGAATTGAGAGCTGGAAAAATTTTTACCTTTTCCTTCTTTAAGGACGGTGATCAGATGCAAGCTGGGTTTTAACCATTGCATTTTGTTTGAAAGCTGAATAGTAACCAACCCAAACCCGGCCCTCTCCTGCCTGCTTGTCCCTAATCTCCCAATCGTGGGACATGGGCACCCCTCGCTCTGAGCACAAACCACAGGAGGGCACAGAGCTCCAGGATGCCCAAGGCTGGTGTTAATGCTGAAATCTGTAGTGCTACCAACGTCTCCAAGATGCCAGTTTGCTGCCACCAGCTTTGTGTGACAGGAGAGAATGGCAGGCAGATTGCGTATCTAATGAGCCACACATATTGAAAATCCACAGCAATCTCTGGAATACATGTGGATTTGTCTAAAACTCTAAAATACGGCCTGGATGGTGTCCTGACTGCCAAAACCACAATGAATTCACTGTTACTGTCACTAATCTCCATGTATGTTACATATGGTTGACATTTTTTTTAAGGCTCATATTTTTTGCATGTGTGCGTATATAAATAGGGTAAGAGGGAGGCTAGGAGCAGGCAGACAAACAAACAACCGGCTGCGATGCACAACGTTCCCATTAGGCTCTGGAAAATTAGTCCAAAGTGTGTTATACAAATCTGCAGAGCTCCAAACAACCCTTTTTCAAGCATAGGTGAAGTCTCGATCTGTCCTGGGAACCCAGATGTGCCTTCCCCACGTCACGTTAAAGCATTCATCCTGAGGTCAGAAGGGCTTGCTCCAA
>NW_009952365.1:17430-29846 GCF_000747805.2 Chaetura pelagica | reverse complement strand
ATTCAGTGGGAACCTTGAGGGCATTTCAATATGATACAGGGCACTTCATGCACTTTCTGTGTTCCAGAGGTCATTAATTTTGAATATTTAATTCATGCTTAAAGAATTTGATGTTCATATGATATATGTTGCCTTGACAGCCTGATTGGAATATGAACTCTTCCAGAAGCAGGAATAAACCCCCTTTTATTAGCAATGCAATATTACATGGCATGCTGGCAGAAAAGTTGTATGTGAACTAAGAAATAATATTTCATGCATTCCTTCTGCTTTCTAGGCAAATTTATGCCAGATTCTCTTCCACTACAGCGTTACGAGCGGCACTGCTTATCTGTGTTTCAGTGCACTTCTGCTAAACAGTAGGTCAGCTGAAAACTTTGTTTACCGCCTGAGGAGAAGCAAATAGTAGTCACGCATGGTTGGCAAGGGCTTCTGATATGAAATATTCACTGATGTTATATGGCTCATCATATAATTTAAGTCTACTGCAAACAGTCTATTTATGATACACATCCCTTTTGGACATGCAGATTCTCTGGCTTGTGAGAACAATGTTATGGTGATGGGTATGTTCTTCCTACCATGTGGTGCTCACTGTTGGTAAGTGTTAATAAAGAAGTGAATACAGTTCTAGAACAGAAGGCTTCTCTTAATTTTCACTTTGAATAAGCTCAAATAAGTCTCAAGCTAGGTATCTATTTGCTGGCTATTTCCCTCTTGCTCCCCTTGCCTTTTTTCCAAGTCTAGCTGTTCCTAAGAGGCTGGTCTCTTCAGACATCCTGTAACAATTTGCCTTTCTTCTCTGTTAAAGCTATAACCTCTCCAATGACGCTGTGGGGACAGTACCCACAGCAAAATGAGGGTGCCTGCAGTGCTACTGAAACTCAGAAACCGGAATGGCAGTCGAGAAAGAGCAGCCTATCCTGCCTCACTGAGATCCCAAGGACTGTTCCACCAGGGACCTTCTTTGTTTAGTTTCTTTCTTGCACCATATCATGCCCGTAACTAGCTCATGCTCCTGTTTTGGGGAGAACAAATCCTAAGCACTGTTATCTTGATGATGCCCAATGCTGTGTACGAGCCCCGTCTTCCTAGTCTGCATGATAAATCAGTTACAGGTTGTATTTGCCTCTATCCTTTTGCCATTCAGATCTTGTAGAAGACCCTTAAGCAGTCATGGAGTACAGGCCCAAGAGCAACCCCTGGTTGTGTGCTGTGTCTGATTTTGAACAAAGACACTGCAAGCACATGGGGTGAAGCTAAATATATTGGCCCTTATCTCTTTTTTTTAAACTTTTCAAAGCTCAAGAAGAGCTCTGGGTTGTCTAAAGCCAACATTTCTCATTAAAAAGGCACATGGTGTTTCTATGTGTGTACCAAGGGAGAGCAAATCTCAGAGTGCTTCTAGGACTCTTCAACAGGGTTGGGTCCTACCACTCCCTTCTCAAAAATTATCCTTCTTGCATTACTTTTGATAATAGACTCCCTCTCTAAAAGGTTGCATTGGTTGCAAAAGGCACTGGAAATCTCTGGGTTTTGTGCAGGTGCATGTGGAGGCGTGGGCAGGAATGGCCCCAGCCCTGTCCATGAGAGAAAGCACTGCCGTTTTCAGGAGAACAAGGACAGCATTATCCCGGGCACAACGTCCGTCCGAGCAGATGGGCAGCGGGGGAGTGGGTGTCATCTACTTTCATTTTTTAATATACCAGACAGTTTTATAGTTTGCTATATTACAGTAAGTTCCCACATCACTGATACATAGTCTGACCTCGACTGGTAAGTGTCTTCCACAAGCCCAGTACTATGTCAATGGCAGTAACACCAGTATCTGTGCTGCGGCTGCACTGGGCACTGCACAAATCCACTAGGTCGTGCTCTGGAAACTTTAAAATCTTAAGCAGGCAAATAGAAAGAACAAAAGAGACAGCAGGCCTTCCACTTTCATTCCTGACAAACTGTACTATTACAGAACCACCTAAAGAAGTTTGCCCAAGGCCACAAAGAAAGGCTGTGGCAGAGCTGGAAAGGGACCCAAACTCTGCACATTTCCAGGCACGTGCTTCAACCCGTCCAGTGCTTTCTCCTAGCACAGATTACCATATTCAATACTTTTCTAAGTACTTTTGAATAATTGTAACCACCACTTACTTTCATCTGAGTGGCTGGGAAAAGCTACATCATCCCTTGGTTTAATTTCTTTCCCCAAGAAGAATTGCATTTGAAAAGAGCACGAGCAAGTCTGAACCTGCTAATTACACCACAGTTCCAGGATGGAAAAAATCATATAAAGGTACTCCTGATGTTATACGTGCTCATGTCAGTCAGGACTTCTAAAGAGCCAGAAAAAAATGACTGCAACTTGTTCAAAGTAGACCTTACACAAACACAGCTGGTCTTTGACTAGTCACAGATATTTTATGGCCATTTCATGACTGCAACAGTGGTTAAAATCTGTCGCAGCAGAGGTGCAGTAAGAGCTGACTTGCTCCTCACGGATCAGGCTCATCTTTAAAAAATATCAGCTAGGAGAAAAGCATGAGGAAGGGATGGGTGTAAGAAGCAAGCACCTGCAATGGCTTTGTAGTGATCGCACCACTGCTGATGGATTAAACAAATGCAGATCCTATGAAAGACTACAAGCAAAACAAACCAAACAAAAAATAGAGAAAGAAAAAAAAGACCCATCATGCATTTTGCTTTTGAAAAGCCTTGATTGCAAAAAACTTGCTCAAAACTTGCTCCCTCCTCCCCATCCATGAGAACAGATTGCATCAGCCAGAAAAGGGGCTGCTCTCAGCCTTCATTGGCCCATACGTTCAGACACTCAAAGATGAACCCACAAACACAACTCACAGTATTCAGTAAGTATCAGAAAAAAATTTTAAAAGGCAGGTATATGCATAATTTAAATTGTTTAATGTCATGCAATTTATGCCAAGTAAAAAAGAAGAACATTGTATGATGTCAGTTCTTCTGATTAATGTGATCACACTTTATGTTTCTTTGGAGGTTCTCCTAATGAAGGGCAAGAAGAAATTTCCCTTCACCAAACACTTTTTAGCTCTGCTTCACTTTCTAGTGGTTTCCCTTGTAGAGCACATCATTCATTTTGCTGAGCAACTACATTCCCTTCTATTAGGCAGCTATTAATTACCCAGCCCTAATGGCAAGGTGACAGTGCATCGCATCACCATCAAGAAGAGGAGACTGGGAAGTTCATGAAGAACCGGGTTTGGAATAAAAATGAGATTTTCTACCTGTATCATCTCCTCTTTGGGTGAATCACAGAATCACCTTGGTTGGCAAACACCTTAAAGATAACCAAGTCCAACTGTTAACCTAACACTGAGAAGTCTTTAGCTAAACTATATTCCTAAGTACTACACCTGTATGACTCTTAAATACCTCCAGGGATGGTGACTCCACCACTGCCCTCGCTGGTCTTTGACTAGTCACAGATATTTTATGGCCATTTCATGACTGCAACAGTGGTTAAAATCTGTCGCAGCAGAGGTGCAGTAAGAGCTGACTTGCTCCTCACGGATCAGGCTCATCTTTAAAAAATATCAGCTAGGAGAAAAGCATGAGGAAGGGATGGGTGTAAGAAGCAAGCACCTGCAATGGCTTTGTAGTGATCGCACCACTGCTGATGGATTAAACAAATGCAGATCCTATGAAAGACTACAAGCAAAACAAACCAAACAAAAAATAGAGAAAGAAAAAAAAGACCCATCATGCATTTTGCTTTTGAAAAGCCTTGATTGCAAAAAACTTGCTCAAAACTTGCTCCCTCCTCCCCATCCATGAGAACAGATTGCATCAGCCAGAAAAGGGGCTGCTCTCAGCCTTCATTGGCCCATACGTTCAGACACTCAAAGATGAACCCACAAACACAACTCACAGTATTCAGTAAGTATCAGAAAAAAATTTTAAAAGGCAGGTATATGCATAATTTAAATTGTTTAATGTCATGCAATTTATGCCAAGTAAAAAAGAAGAACATTGTATGATGTCAGTTCTTCTGATTAATGTGATCACACTTTATGTTTCTTTGGAGGTTCTCCTAATGAAGGGCAAGAAGAAATTTCCCTTCACCAAACACTTTTTAGCTCTGCTTCACTTTCTAGTGGTTTCCCTTGTAGAGCACATCATTCATTTTGCTGAGCAACTACATTCCCTTCTATTAGGCAGCTATTAATTACCCAGCCCTAATGGCAAGGTGACAGTGCATCGCATCACCATCAAGAAGAGGAGACTGGGAAGTTCATGAAGAACCGGGTTTGGAATAAAAATGAGATTTTCTACCTGTATCATCTCCTCTTTGGGTGAATCACAGAATCACCTTGGTTGGCAAACACCTTAAAGATAACCAAGTCCAACTGTTAACCTAACACTGAGAAGTCTTTAGCTAAACTATATTCCTAAGTACTACACCTGTATGACTCTTAAATACCTCCAGGGATGGTGACTCCACCACTGCCCTCGGCAGCCTGTTCCAATGCCTGATAACCTTTTCAGAAAGGTTTTCAGAAATTTCAGAAGAAATTTCTCCTAACATTCAATCTAAACCTCCTCTGGAGCAACCTGAGGCCATTACTCCATGCCCAAATGGCTGGGGCATAGCAGAGACAGTAGGGCTAGTCCCTGCCCTTCAGGATGGCTGAAGGAATTGCTCCTTGTGCTGCCTGACCTCCACAGCTGGATGAGGATTGCTGTTGACAGGCATCCAGGGAAAAAGGGAATGAGAAAATGAAGAGGCAGGGAAACGCGAAGGTCCTCTGGAAAAGAGGGAAGGAAGTGGACTATCCATCTTCTCATCATATTGGGAGACAGATGTTCTCAATATCCCCCAGCTCTGAAGGGTAGGAAGCTGTAAGCTCAACTTGAGAAGCCTGGGTACTTGGCAAATGGAGCAGGGTTGTTTTGGTTTGGGTTGTTGTTTTTTTTAAACTTTCTGAAGGACTAAAATGAATAGTGGTTTTAGTGGCATCCAAATCTGTCCATGGCATCTTCCTATCTGCTTTAGGGATCTCCAGTGCCCTGGAGGAAGAGCCCAGCCAAAGGAGCAGAGGGCTAGTCTCACAACACAACTCTTCATAAAACTCACAAAGACTTTCCAAAAACCCACACCTCATATTGAGCCCTTACACGGTTCCAGAGCAGATGTTACAGGGACCAACAGACTCGTGTGCCTCTATTCATCCCCTACAAGCACTTTCCTCTTTAAAGGCATCTGGGGTCTGCTCTGCCATCGCCGTGTGGGGATTTATGTACGTTGCTCCCATTAGCGTTAATGGTAGTTAGACACATCGAGCAATTTCTCTCACGCTTCACGAAGAGAACAGAGCCTTATGGATGAAAAGTTTGCTATTAAGGATTCTTAATACAATGGAAACATTCTGTCTCTTTTAATTGTAATTTACTTCCAAGTGTAACCACTCTGGGTTGGGAAAATCAGGATTCAGTCCAATTCAATTATGCAATTCTTGCCACCTGGTAAGCCTTGTTATTTTATAAAGAGTAACTGTAGTAGAACTGGCAGATTCATTCATGTTCAGAGCGTAAGCACCGTATACGCTGTAATCACCCGCTCATAAAACAGAGCGCAGCACGAAAGTCAGCCACTCCATTCTAATGCAACCTTTAAAAAAAGAAGATGCAAAACCGGGAGGCAGAATTCATCTTTGGTTCAGCTGGTTTACGATTAAAAGTTCACTGTGATCTTCACTTTGCAAAGCTTTTCAGCGCAGGCTCAACCCCAGGTTAAAACCGAGCTCAACCCCCGTCCCGATTCAGTCCAGCGCTGTTCAATCGCTCGGCACCTACTTGCAGGCACTGGCGGATAATCCTCAACCTGAGGGCACTGGTGGGAGGAGATGTGAGATCACAGGGATGAGGGAAGAGTTTCACTACACTAACACACATTTACTCTGACTTCAATAATGCAGCTGCAACAAGATAATCCAGGAAAAAAAACATGTGGCCCTGGCGACTGGGAACGCTTTCACTAGCCCTGGCACCTGAGAGCCAATCAAGACTCTGTGCCACCTTCCATCCCTGCTAAAAACCCCCAGCATTGCTACATGTACCACCCATATCAATTAGCTGTGCATTGCTTTGGGTACACAGAGCAGCAAAGGCACATCAATGACATAGTATGCAGCAAACAGTTAACAGGTACAGAAACGCAGAAGGACAGTTTTAATCTACCCAGGGCAGTAATTGTCCATGGGAAAAACTCCCCTTGCCTTCAGCAGCTTTGACCTAAGCCCTGACAATCCTCTTTGCAGCAGTGACCAGGAGTCAGGTGTTCACAAGTGACGGATTGGGGTGCACAATTGCACGTGCACTCCCACAAGCACTGGAAGCTCCACTAAACCAACACCCCAAAGCTGTAACTGGAAGATAGTGTTTTAATAAAAAATATAATATATGAATGTAAACATGTGAATATAAAAATATGAAAAAATAGAATATATAAACTTTCTTTCACAGTTCTTTTTCCTGTGTTTATGCAATAAACAATAAGGGTTAAAATTTGGAGTGGCCTCAGAAAGTTTGGAAACTCTTGGAGAACCGAGGTGGACCTGCCAGCTCTGCCATGGAAGGTCAAGGGGTCTCTCTGCCCGTCATCACTATTGTCACCACTGTCGTTTGGCCTCTTCACACCATTTTACAAGCCCTTCCTCCCTGGATGAGAACTTTCAGCCCATATTGGATGCAATCTCCTCGACAGGCCCCATCCCAGATGGAGCAGAGTAAACCAAGGTTTGCCAGTGTGTGCAAAGGAGAGGAATGAGGGGCACAAAGGTGGGTTTTACCAATCCCAGAAATACTCCATGGACTCCCCACCTGACAGCTCTGCACCTCCAATGTCAAGAGCAGGATGTTTTGAAATATAGCACCTTGTAAATAGGAGAAGCACAGCCTGACCACAAAAATGTAAAGTATTAATTAATAGTATAACTTCAGTTTGTATTCTAGCTCCGACATAATGAACCTGCCAATTTTGATTGCAAAGTGAAAACTCATCTCTTTATTTTGGACAAATAGGGTTAAGCTTCTTAAGCAATTCTTTGTTGTTTTGACTTCAACAATTTATGCAAATGAGATGTTAATTAGGGTAATTGTAACTTAAATTATGCTTGTGTAAACCTCTCCATTGGTAGGAAAGTGTGGGAATCCAGACAACTGGTATTTAAAGCAGCTGTACTAACTCACTTCTGAAAGCAAAGCATACCAAGATCACTTTCATGTCTTTACAATTTGTTTTTATGAGGTGATAACATTTTTACAAATACCATCATTTTTGCTTTTTTATATTGTAAGTGACAGTCTGACATTTTACAACTGGCTTATTGAAAACAAGAATTGAGCACTCTCGCTGTAACGGACATTAACTGCTCAATAGAGATTCACATGCTAATGAGGTGAGAGGGGCTCCAGAAAGTTTTGATAAATGCGACACACACTCTAACTAGCAGTGAATGTGAGTTGACAAAGAACATCTACACCAGGGTTCAATAAAATGTAACCCTTTAAATTAATCATACTGGCAGTATTTAATAGAATGCACAACAATCTCTTTTTCTGATGGCTATAAAGCAGAAGAAATGCAAAGTCTCGACAAATGAAAGTTCCCACATTTCCCTCTTTACACTGCTACTTTCATTCGAACTTCTACAATTGTTAAAAAAGGTAGTTACTGTAAATAACAAAGTAGGAGGTTTAATTGTTTCCTTCTTTTTAAAGCAGGATGCTTTTCTTCACATGTATTTGTCTGGATTCTATTGAGCAAATACCCTGACCCCAAAGATTGATCATAAAAAGCATCACCATTTGCACTCGGAAGGAAATTTAAGGCTACCATATAGCAAAGAGAGGCTTAAATGACCAGCTTCTGCCGGGCCCTTTTTCAGCCCAACTTGGTGTTGTTGTTTTTTTTTTTTCCTTTCACTAAGTATAGCTTGAAGGAAAACACACTGGCGTTTAATCAGAAGCAGACAGTGAAGTTCAGGGGCTTCCTTCACACCAAACTCCCCAGACTTTGACGAGATTTGCTCTGAAAGGCCAAACTGGAACCTGAGCTACAGCATCAAAGCAGGGGAGGTGCAAGATTTTTCATCCTGGCTGCCTTGTAAGTTTATTTTTTATTTTCCTATCCTGCCGGTCATGACTCGACAACACTGACCATTAAGTGTGAGCTTCTGAGATCCCAGGAAATAAAAGCATTTGGAGGCTGACGGCAGCCCTTGCCTCTATGCATTACACTAAGGTGTTATTTCTTCTTACAGTGACAATCCCTGATACCCTTTTTGGGTTTAGCCCATTTTAATCTTGGCAGGAAGTGTAAATCTGTGCGCTCAGCAGCATCGCAGGCTTGCTGGCTGTCAAAATTTTGCCTCCGCCAATGCTTGAGAGGTATTCTTGTCATTCCACCAGGCTAGGAGACTTCTCCGTCTGACATCTAAAATCTTCCCCCAAGTAGTACGTTATGCCAAAAAGCCAGTAAATGCACCCTGCTCACTGCATTTTAAGCCATTTTGGTAACTCAGACTCACTCTCATACTGTCTGTGACATGAAGAGCCCGTTGCAGGCAGCCTCATGGGCAGAGAAAGAAAAACAGCCTTGAAGAAACCCAGAAAAAAAAATAAAATTAAAAAAACTTCCACCAATCTCCCCACTGCCTTCAGACTTTACGAGCTCACTCCAGTGGATTTTGAGTTGATAAGCAGCTTGTGCCCAGCCTGATGATCCTGCCTACCCACATCCATGTCCAGGCTCCCCAAGAGGCATCGGGGGCTGCTCAAGTTCTCTCCGCCCAGGAATGGTGAGCCTGGAAGAAGGAGCGGGCGGCGGAAGGCGTGCTGCAGCTCAGAAATGGCCATTTAGCCAAATTGCATACCTGTGCTGTGTCAGCTATATGGTAGATTCATCTCATTCCATTGGTCTAATGGATAGCAATTGAATTTAATTAGCAAAACTACTTTGACTTAGTCTCATACTGTGCTGAATGTAATGAAATCTTTCTCCTCTCTCTCCCTCCCCTCTTTTTTTTTTTTTCCTCTCAAATAAAGAATGTCCTTAACTGCATTCCACCGTTAGAATATTAAAAGCTATATATGTTACTCCTAAGGACAGAGCACAGCCATCCCCTTTCACAGGCTTTAGATTTAGTTATTGTATTACATAACATAAAATAATTAAAGAGATACTTCGATAGTTACACACAGTATAAATTCAATTACCGCGATGTCTCCATTAAAAGCACTTTTATAGTATGAATAAAATGCAAATCCTCTTTATGGATCAATACCAGAAACATAATTCTGTGCTTCATCCTGAGAAGGAAGTTAGCCTTAATAAATCATCCTCCTAGATTTAAAAAAAAAAAAAAAGTTTAGAAGATTTGTATTTGAAGAGATTTTTCTAAAGCAGACACGATGCTCCTGTTTCTTCTAGGCTATTTTTTTAGCAGCAAGGTTCACAGGCTGAACCTCCTGTTTTCATACAGACCCTGCCAGGAGAAGGATGCCGAGGAGAAGAAAAGCCCCGGCCACACTAACTGGCGCCGCGGCCGCTCGTGGCTCTGTCTGGATTTATTGGAACGCCCCAGATCCAGCAGAGAGAACTTTGCAGCAGCTCATTCCCCCCTGAAATAAAGTGCAGAGAAATTCCTCCGGATGAGTTTGGAGGGAATATTACTACCAAGCCTAACTTTTGCCTGGCCGGGCACAGCGAGACAAGTTCCTATGATTGATTATAGTGGTATCTCTGTATCTTTGACTTTGAACCATAACCTTTTTTGCACACAATGACAGTTGGGACCTACCATTTGCCATCTGTAGAGATGGTGGGGGGAGAAAAGGACTTTGCTTACATTAATCAACCAATTAAGAACAGACTTAAACAAAACACTAAAGCATAATAAAAAATCTGACTGCTTAATAGCTTTCCACTTTTAATAGTTGCCTTCCTGTTGTCTGCTGATGGGAGCAGCACTGCTCTGCCCAGCCCCTGCTGGGGATGGGGCTCTGACTGAGAGGCTGGGCACTACTCAATCTCAAATGAAGCTGAGGGTCCTCCGTTCTGGACAGAACCAAGTCCCCTACAACCAAAAAAAAACAACCCAACATTTAATATAGAAGTTTGGAAACACAAATTGTGAATCACAGCCATACAACACGGATGGGCTGCCCTGTCAACTGCGACCACTAGAGAATTATCTTTGCAAGTGTAAAATTAGTAACTAATCGAAGACACAAATCACTGCTTCAGAAAGAATTAACCTTTTCTTTCAAAGCTCAGGGCAGTAACCAGAGACCCCCTATATTTTTTTGCTGACCGCTCCCTCACAGTTGGCACCACATCCCAAAGGAGAGACCGAAATAGCGGCTGAATAGCAGGGGGTGGACGCTGCACCCACTGCGGCTCTGGAGGAGATCCATGGACCCAGCCCCAGCAACTCAGAGGCTAATTCTGCTCTCAGGGACAGTGGGTAAATCCACTTTTGTGCAAGCCAGCAGAGAAATCTGGCTTCCCATCACTAGGGCTGGTAAGAGAATGCCTTGTGCACTGTGGAAAAGGAATAGGAAGATCTCTCAATTTCTAAAATGTATCCTTGTTTGTGTCTCCAGCTGATGAGGTTGTGTTGTTGGTGGCCATTTACAAGGCTAGGACTGAAGCTGGACTGGTATCACCGAGAGGCACCACAGCAGCATCTTGAAGAGCTGCCTGTTTCTGCTGCCTCTGGGTTACCCACCAGGGCAGCTCCTAGAAAATCTCTTGGGATTGTCTACTTAGTGGAGCAATAGGAGAGCACACGTTCATACTGATTAAAAAAAACCCAAAACATTTCTTAGAAGGAATTATCTTCAACATGAGGCATTTCATACATGCCCAGGTATTGCTAAATTGCCCGTTAAGCACAACCTGCAAATGAAATGAACCATTTTCTCTGCAAGAGGTGACACACATTTACAGACAAGGTTTACAAAAACCCACAAATGACTCAAGATCTGATCAGCCAAGAAAATGTACAGTGTTACTACACTAAATATTTTTTTATGGTATTTAATAATTGAAATTCAGAACAAATTTGTTGAGGTGGACTCCCCATCCTCGTGCTGTCTCTTTCTCTATTGTTCTTTTCGATACATCACATCCGAAAAAAAAAGAATTGCAACCTAAACCTACTTTGTACAATTATTGCACTGAAGTCCCAAACAATCTATCAAGTTGTCATACACTTCTTCAATTACACCTTTTCAAAAACCCTTCTCCTTTTTCTACATTTCAAGAAAACACAGAAGAAAATTTACTTGGGCCCCAAAAAAAGCCACAGTGAAACATGCCATTCATCAAGTCTGGTGACAAGAAGAGTTTGTGATACTGTATCAGGAGAGCAAATAACCCCCAAAGTGGCACATTAAACTTTTTGAAAGTTTTTAAGTCAACAAAATTCAGAGCATCAATAAATCTGCAACCAACAGGGCTCCAGAAAAATCCCCTCTGGGCCAGTTCTTCTTACAGAAGTTTGCTGAACCCCCTTTTTGTAGCACCTGAAGCTACCCCTGAAAGGGGGTGCTGAGGTTGCTGGTGGTCTGTCCCCCCCAAAGGAGGGACAATGACATGACTGGGGCTGGCGGGGTGGCCGGACACTGGGCTGGTTCATGGAAAAGCGCGGCATTACCAAAGGCTATTTATTATTAAGGAAAACGCTTTCGTTTACTGATGGCACATCAGAAACAATGAGCAGGAACACAAAGCAACGGGTGGGTGAGAGGGAAGGCAAAGGGAAACCAGGAATTATTTCAGCTGGAAACTGGAAGAAAAGCCGGGAGGATGGAGAGCAATTTGCCTGTTTGTTTCAAAACTCTCTGCGCTGAGTTTTGCAGCATTTGAGTGACCATCTCTACTTTATGGCAGTGTGCAGAAATGCACTGGTTTTGCCTTAATTTCCATTAGCCCCCAATAAATGAGCTCCAAGATAAGGGATGTGATGAATCTTAAGGATGGGAAGATTCCTGTCCTATGGCTACAGGGAAGAAAAATTACCTCCAACTCTCCCTCAGTCCTTCCTTCATTGCTTCCTCTGAAAAATGCTCCTGTGGGGTCAGAGAAGCCCCAAGACACCCAGAAACTGCAGCCAGGCACCCGTCACTAGATGTCACCACCTTTGGGACCATAAACTCATTTAAAATAAAGGCAAAATTCCAAGGATTTGCCTTCCATGGTTTTGAAATGCTGAAGCCTCTGTCCCCAACCCCAGCTCTCATCGTCAGTCCCACTTCTTGCAAAACAAAGAAACATGTTTAGGCTCCAGGAAATCTCACGTGTTACCGTAACTAATTCAAGACCAACTGCATTTGTGGTATTGTCAGGTCTTTAGGATGATCTCGTGCCATTCCCAATG
>NW_009952365.1:6149-17396 GCF_000747805.2 Chaetura pelagica | reverse complement strand
GTAGGGAAAACTGTGAATTTAATTATCTTCTTTAATAATTGCATGGTATGTGATTTATTAAACAGACTCCTTATTTGTAAACAAAATCAGAGCCACAAATGTATGAAGACAGTCACACTTCCTGGCTAAATAAGAGGCAGACAAAGAGCCCTAATGATGCACCTAAAAATGCTAACCAAAAATGTACTCTTTAAAAAGATCACCAATTTAATGCTTTTTGTATTTCATTTATCAGCCATGTAGTCATCATTCCCCTCCCTACCACCATCTGTACACACTTTCCCAATAGACCATCACAGCTGTCCCGTTTCTCACACAAACAGTACCTTTTATATGCTTCCCAACTGTTTTTAATAACTGTTCTGTGCACAGCACTGTACTTCCTTTGTTTTCTTTTTTTTTTCCCTTTTTTTTTTTTAATATGAAAAATATATAGAATTGAAACAAACAGGTCACCTCAGCAATTGGTGTGGGAAGGCAATTAAACTGGTCACTGCCTTCCTGGCCACTGACCCGTCCTTGAGCTGCACCAGCGGGCCCGGTGCAGAGCTGGGAAGCTCCCCAGAAAAGTTGCTGAAGTAGATGAAGCTTGTTCAAGAAACAATATACATGAGCAAGACTGACTGAGAAATTCCTCATCCCTTTTCTTGAGGAAATATTATTAATATTAGATACTGGTTCTGCAGAGAAAGTTTTTTGAGGCTTTCAAAGCACATTTGTCGACTCAAAAATGCTGTTTCCCTGTATTTCAGAAACAACTGGCCATAAAGATCCTGTTTTCTTTGCAAACTTTTTCCAAAGGCCCCATGTGTCCTGACTTTGTATCGTGCCACCCCTACGCCCACCCTGGCACTGATGGGACCCCAAGCCAGGCTGGACCATAGGAGCTCTGTCCCACAGTGAGGGTGAAGGCACCAAGCAGCTAAGGATCACTCAGCCTCAAGCCCTGGGCAAACAGAGCTGCCTGCAAAGGGCAACAACAGGGAGAGATCCAGCTGAGAACAGGGAGAAAAAGAGGGATTTTCTCCGTAACCCATCACATGGAAAACCTTCCCTACCAACAAGACTTTCGAGAATGAAAGCCTATATACTTTTTTTTTCCAGGGCCATTCCCACAGCAGCCTTCCACATGCTGCAGGGAGAGGTGCATAACCCACCCTGTGGCACACAAACAGTCCTTGGCTCCACATTGTACAGGACTACAGTAGATAACCAAGCTCCATGATGGTACAGGGACCCTGCTTATACCATCCTCATCCCACAGAAAAGCAACTTCATGCCCTGGGATTGCTCACTGCTGAGACACAACATTTTTTATAGAAAAGTTGATTACTAAAGACAGGGGATGTGGAAAAAACTGGTCGGCTCTGTCAATTCCCATCACAATTTTGACTTCCAGTTTTTGATCAGAAAAAGAAACAACATCCATGATTGAAGTGGGCTCTGGGCATATTGTTTTGCCTACATAACACATGCATGTGTCTGAGGATGCACTTCTGAGACACAAGCATGCATCCCCAAGCAGCACTGAGTGCCCTGGCTGGGTGTTTGTTACTGCACCTGCTTCAGAAGAACCCAAAGCAAAGCTGATGATGAAGCTGATGTCCTTCTCTACAGGAAAAATTAAAAATAATAAAAAAAATCTTGACCACAAAAATCCCTCTTCTTACCTGACTGCCCTGGGTTTTTTTCCAGCTTTTCCAGCAATATCCAACTTACACTTGCAAGGGTTCAGCCGCTGTTGAGGCTGATCCTTCCACAGCGAGGCAAGCTAGTTGTGAAGCTTTCAAACAAAATGATCTGGGATTTACTTCCTGGCTGAGCAACACCTACTTTTAACTTTTTAACACAGAAACAACTGCAATTAGGCTTGTTGGGTATTTTTAATGAAGTCCTCACTGCATCAGGAATAGTCCTCACCATCACACAATGCAAGCATTGCAGCGGCTGTCCTCCTGAAAAGAGATCCCAACAATTGTTGGGATTTAGAAAAGCATCCTGATAAAAAGAATTCTTTCTTCTGATTTACTTTAAACTACTTTACCTTAAAAGAAAAGCCAAAAAAACCCAAATCAAAACTTATTTAAAGTTTACCCTGTTTCCAGCATCATTCAGGGGTTTAGCCATTTTTTTCCATATCAAATTAAAACCATATTGGGTAAAAAGGACAAAGTTTCCAGCGAAAACCCTTAGGATGAAATCTGATTGACAATGTATTTCTGCATTAAAATCTCCTGTAAGTGTTCACCTTTACAGGAAACATAGCAATTATCTAACTTGTCTTTGATACCTTTCCAGGGCTCGATCCTTGTTCTTTCAGTGCACTATGAGGTATTTTTTAACGCTCCAAGTAGCTTTAAACACAAAAATAGGAATTAAACCAGACACAATGCTTATTACAACTCCCAGTATCTACACCTCATACACAGGACTAAATCTGTAAACGTTGAAAAATAAAACATGAATGGGGCTGTCAACACTTTGCATTCAGTTCTTTGTCCTTTCTTTCTCCTGAAGCCTTCAGCAGAGTATGCACAGTGCCGGTGCTTGCCCTGCAAATTTCTCCTTGCCTGGTTAAGGACCAAGCCTGTGAGCCATGTATGGAGATCCCTCCCTATGAAATATTTAGTCTGAGTCTGCAAATTTTGCACCTAGTGATGACCCCCACAGCACCACACTGAGTTTCTGAAGAGCGTTCCTTCTCTCCTTTGTGCTCCCATCATGTGTTACTTTGAAGTACTTCAGTTGAGAAAGACCTTTAAGATCATCGAGTCCAAAAGGTACTTAATGTGGGGCAACAGTGACTGGGACAAGAGAAATGTGTCACACACAGGACAGTGCAGAGCAGGTCCAGACCTTTTGTAGTCACTGATTCTGCAAGAATATTATGAATATGACAAATGGATGGAACAGGAGCAGCACTAGCTACACCTCTGTGGCCAGGGCTAGGTGCCACAGTGGCCAGTTTGGAGAAGCTGCCATCACCTGCAGCTCTTGTGGGCAATGCCATATTAATTTTACATTCCATGGAATATGTGCTCCATTCCCACACGCATCACAAGCCCTACCCGGGTATCACTGGCTGGGGTCTCAAGCAGAACAAACTAACAGTGCCATCATCCAGCTCCCTACAGGCATCAGCAAGAGCTGAGATATGACCTCCCATGGAGTGTGTGCATCAGGCGAGTTGAGATGGACAGGAGAAACCCACCGACTGGTCCTCCCCAGACAGCACCGAGGGCTTCCTGCTGTGCCCCATGGGTGCTCTGCTGGAGGAGACCTCAGTGGTCCATCCTCCTGGGATGTTTTTAAATGACCATATTACATCATTGAAAAATCCAGAGCACCAGTGACTTTCATCTCATCAACCAACCAATCGCCAAGCACCATGCTGGCACCACCCTCCACAACCAGCTCACCTGGCCCCATTACCCTGCCTTGGACACCCACCAACCCCAGGGTAATTTTGTGCTTCACTAAAGATGTATCTCACCCTAAAACATGAACATGCTGAAACATCCAATCATGTTCTGGCACACATGCAAAAAAAAAAACAACAAAAAAAAAACCCATGGCAACAAAGACGACAGCTTGCCAATGGCAGCTGCTGCACGCACACACAAAATTAAACTATATTCTTCTGAAAAGGGATATTATTATGGCATTTGTTTCCCCTCACCCATTACCCTCACCCATTCCCCTCACCCATTCCCTTGCAAAATAAAAGGGGAGATATCAACACATCAAACATTAAGAGAGATGGCATAAGAAAAAAAATTTAAAAAAAGAGAGAGGTGCTAGTCTGAGGAGGGATGGGATGGAGAATGGGAGATCCAACCGGGATTGCAGCTGGATGCACCCTGAAATACTGACTCACCTATGGGAGCTGTATAGCACATGCAAGTAAAAAAATCAGCTGTTTTACTGTGTGAGGCCTGGAGATGCTGAATTACATCAAGTTTGGTCAAACCAGCCCTCAGCCACAGAACAGATCTGCAAACACCACCTTCTCTGTGTTAAAAAGCATCTGATGGCACCTATCTGGGGTTTCTTTCCCCAGTGTGGACCTGCCTGATGCCTCCCGTGCTGCTATGCAATGCACAAGGTAGCCGTCTCCTCACTTGTGAAGATAAATGTCATATCAGACCTCTGACATCATGTATTCTCCGAGTAATTATTTTTGATATCATAAGAGTTGTACAGGGTGCACAATAAAATTAAAAAGTAGAAAGCAAGGTTAATAAGATTATCGTGTTGGTATAATAGGTAATGCATTTTGCAGTATATCCTTAAATCTGCCCTCTCAAAACATAATTAAATAACTGTGATTTATATTTTAAAGGGACACAGACATGCAGTGCATCCTCCTACCCACATAGGCTAATTGCTTTCAGCCCCTAAAAATCACACAGTTGTTTGCAGCTTTTTAATCTTTATGTGTAAATAACCCAACTCAAGTCCAAGTTACGAACAATAAAGTCCAGGAAACTTTCAGAACAGTGTATCATTAAACCCATTTTGATTTTATGTTGCATTTTACCTAATGGCACTGATGTGTGCCACAACCCATGGGGAAGGAGGAATGAGTCCCCAGGGCTCTTTACACTGGACCGAGAGCCAACGTGCCAGCTCGTTGTGACACCGGGATAACACTTGGACCAGAAGGGTGGATATTAAGGACCTGAAGAAGAGATCAAGACACCCTTAGGAGGAACATGATAGATGTGTAAGCTCAGGATACCCCCTCCCAGGCCTCGCTATGGGTCTGCATGCACCTTGATGGTGCAGGGACCACAGGCAAGGTACGCCCACAGCCTGCGCGATCAGCAAAACCCAACGGCGCAGCTCTCCATTTTGTGCTCGCACGTGAGAGCCTGGCACACAAAATGGAGGCCCTCGTGTGTTTCACAGCCAGCGGCTGCAAATCCAGCCGAAATCTGCCCAAACTGAAGGGGCCACGTCCTCCTGCGGCGTGCCGAGCCACGGTGATGCCATGTGTGGGGCTGAGCTTGTGTGCCCACATCCATCCCCTGGGTGGGGACATGGAGCCACAGTAGCAAGAAACACTTCAGAAAAATACAGAAATACACTGTCAGCTCTTCAAAATTAATTACACTGTGACAAGGGAATTGGCCAGGGTGCTGCCCTTGCAACTGAACATAAAATGCTTCAACTGCCCCAAAGAACTTGTTGGGGTAAAACTGCCCTGCACACCATGGGCACCACGACCCATGTGCCGGTCCCAGCTGGGCCCTTTGGTGGCCACCATAATGCAGGTGATAATTAACAATCACCACAGATGAAATGAATGAAGAGCATCACAAGAATGGAAAAACCGAAGTGACTAAAATGAATTTTAGTCCAACAACAACTCTTATCTACCAAAAGCCCTCACTGTCATGAGGAAACCTTCAGGGTCGGCTGCTGTTAGGAGGCTAAAATAATTTGCCCTGAATTTACAGCCTGTAATTTAATAAGCTGCTCCAGCCGTTGCCTGCAGGGAACGGATCAGGGGCAGAGCAGGATCCATGGCTCCCAGTGAGGATGCCCCAAAAGTGACCCTGCTAGGGACAGTGCCCAAACCCCAAAGGGTCCAACTTCAGGGTGTGTGTGGTGAAGTGCAAGGTTCTGGGGAAGGGTTGAGGGTTTAGGGAGCAGCAGGCTGGGGTTTGTTTGCTGGTTGTGAAAGCCTGGGTCAGTGCCTGGATCTGAAGCATCGAGGGGAGGAGGAGCTGTGAAGAAGCTCAAGGCACGGAAAGCCAGGGATGCCCTTTCCTTTACATCTGAATAGGGAGAAAATACATAATTGTAATAATAAATAGTGGCTTTTATGAACAATTAGGATTCTACTGTCTCTGTGACGGGTTTGAAAAGCTGACACGATGTTTTGGGTTCTCCAGATTCAGCTTTGAGGCCTCAACCAAGAGAAACATTCAGCCCCGCTGTGTACAGCAGTGACCACAACAAAGATTGTGGTTTCTCCCACACTCGCCTTAAATAGATCTAAATTAATGCTATTCATCATTGGGTGGAAAAGAAGGGAAATATAAAAGTGCAGTTGCTTGTAGACAAGCCAGCAGCATTGGGCAACTTTCTTACCATTCAAAGACTTCTGCTTCTGCACCTCTAAGAGGTATGGAAATAATGCGCCCTTATACTGGCCGAACCCATCACCTGGAAAACATCCCAGGCATACAAAATACGCCTTTATCCTGTGTTTATTTGTTGTTGTTGTTGTTGTTGGAGAAAGGGGAAAGCTAAACCACATGACTGAACCCCTGCCAGGGGTTCGTGATAGAGCAGACCGTCCCAAGTGCCGCACCAGTTAGTATCTGAATTATCACGGATACTCACCGGCTCAGTTACCACGGCACGGGGAGAGCAGTTGTCCCACCTAAATCCTGCTTCTGTCAGCTACTGCCCTGCTCGTGACTGCCCAGCCCCAAAGCAGACAGCAGCAAGAGACGGAGATCTCTCCCCATGGCACACAGGTCACAGGTTGCCGCGCTCTGAGCGCATCCATGAGAGGTGGGTGCGTCAAATTCGGGGTGTTGAGGACCCGTAGCTGTCCTCTCCCCATCTCTTCTGACTGAGATACAGATCCACACTCCCACCACTGACTTTTTACAGGCATCTTCTGTAAGGCTAAAGCAATGCAAAATCCACCTTCTGATATTCCTTGAGGGCAGAAATACTGCAAAATGCCCTGATGTTTTTCTTTAAAACTGTAACTGTCTGACAGTGGTAAAAAATAATCAAGGAGAAAAAAAAAAACAACAAACCGAACAACAACAACCCTATGAGCCCCAAACATTACAATCCCAGCTGAACCCCAAAGTGTTCAGGTTCTCCTGGGCATGTGCAGGGAACCTTGTATCAGGAAAGCGTGGGAGATATGTGCTGCAAAGTTGGATGAGTATTTTTTGGTAAGAGTAAATGTAATCTGTCTGTAGACATGCATAGAGACTATTACCATCACAAACAAAACTTGAATGACTGTTTTTCCAGAACAGCCAAGGGCTGGAGGTAGGTTTTCAAAAACCTTATATACAGAGGAAATGTCACAGATGCTTTAAAAGTCTTCAGATATGTGTAAAACTGACATATATATTACATATTATCACCACAGAACAAATACTATTTGAAACGTGCCCCTTCTTAACTACCATTATGAGCTGTCTAAAGAGCATTTTGGTTGAAACTTGGGAGGAAAGGAGGGGGGAAAAAAGAAAAAAAAGCCCACTGATCTTACACCTGCTCTTTAGCAGTGGGAAGTGGGTTCTCAATCTGTTAACATGACCATCTGGCCAATCTGCATATCACGGCTATCTGGATTACTGTACGATGGAATGACAATAACGTAGCCAAAACAAAAGTAAAATGCATCAAAAACTAACAGGAGCACAGCCCTTTTCATTTTAAATTAAATAATAAATGCAGCATCACAGCAAAGGGAGAAACTCAGCTAAATAATTAAAAATGAGCCTTCACTACGGCGTAATTAAGTAAACAATATGGTGCGGGTTCCTATATGAGCCGGCAATAGTTTCCACCATTGAAAGCTCCACTTTTGCACAGCAGCCCTCAGGAGCTGGAGATGCTGCAACAGCTCTGTTGGTGATGTACAGGACTGTCAGGACACCTCTCACATCCCTGCAACACACCCAACTGGCTGTGGCTATTAACAGGATTAATGCAGCAACAATCAATACCAATTGTACTAAAAGATTACGGCACAGAGCCTCACGTACCTTTCGGGCTCCCCGATACCTCCATGGGTACTCTGGCTACCTACAAGTAATTTTTCAACATTAACAAGTCTTTGGGTTATTCCCATCAATGCCTCTTTGCAGCGATCCAAGTAGAAATATTTTAAATCAGCTGATGGGAACGTAAAATGGGTCTGCTTAAAGTTCAAGGTCATGGGCTATTTACTGTTGTCCAGGCAATTAGCAACAGAGCATATTTAGATGCTAAAGTGTATTTTCGCAGCCACACAAATCAGGCTGACTTCTTGCATCTTCGCTGGCTTCTACTCTAAACATGAACAGAAAAATGAGCTCACGTACATAAAAACCTGTCCACAGATTTTTCTGAAAACTGAGATTTTTCAAAATGTCCTTCAGAAAGATTAAAAGATTTTCTCTGCCACAAATACCTCGCTAGCTTAATTCTCGCCCAAAGCGCATAACAATGGCAGCCCAAAAAAATAAACCGGGCATCGTAGCATCGTCTACTGGCCTGCCATCCAGCTCTGTCCACTGGAAAAGTCTCTAAAAACTGTGACCTCTCACAAAATCTAACTACTTCTACCGTGAATCTATTCCCCAATCTGATCACATTAGCAGAAGGAACTCCAAAGCAGTAAAAAACTCCAGAAAGTTCTCGGTTGAGTGCCTACTAATGAACAAAGGTTAACTTTATCTAAAAGGTCAAATGCCTGGTGGCTAAGGTTGTGACCTTAACAACTTAAATTGTGACCTTGCCACGTGCCTAGTATATTGTAGATTCTGATACAGATCATCTGGTAAAGGACCGGTCATAAATTAGCTTTACTGTTCGACTCCCACAAAGAAAACGGTTTGCCACAATGGTTTCCAACTTGTCATCCAATACAAGCACAGAAAAAAAGTGAAAACTAAAAAGCAAACCCAAGTTCAGGGTATGAAAATGCTGCCTGCTTTTAGTTAAGAAGATTAGAAACTGCAAACTGAGAGCAATACTCTAGATTTCAATACACTTTCTGGTCAACCTCTAATTCACAAAACACCGATCTTTCTTTTTTTTTTTTTTTTAACAAAAAAATGACATGCAGTTTGCCTATTTGCATATTTTTGCTTTCTCTTTCTAGCCAGTTCTTAAAGAGAATAATTGATTTCAGTAGCTTTGTAAGAAGCACTATTTAAATCTGCGCACATGTGTTCCCTTACAGATGATAGTGCCTACTGAAGAAAAAGAGTGGATTCAAAGCAATAATTATTGGACATGTTTAGAAGGAAAGGGACATCTCGCTGCTGAAGTCATCTCAAATAAGAGCATCGTGGAAGAGAACACTGCCCCCCAAAAAGAGATGAAGAAGAATGGAAAACAAAAACCAAGAAAAAGAGAAGCGAGCACTATGGGTGAAAAGGTCACAATGGTTTTGGCACGTATCATCAAGCACGTTTCAGAGTCTGTGCCTCCTGCCAATACTGGCAACTTCTCAAAACTTTTAAGGAGGTAAAAACATTGTTTAGTGTTTACAAATCTTCTGTACTATAGCAGATGCTTGTCAAATCCACTATATATAAGTTGACCAGCCTACCTAACATTTGGGCTGGTGACTTCCTCCTTCTAAATAAGCAGGCCATACGTTTGGGGAGCGAAGTCTGATGGAGTTTGAGACAAAGGACCCTTAATAATTTATTTTTTTTTCTTTTGTAATTTTCCTGTTGCGCACCCGGCACAAGCTGCCATTACTGCGGGTCTGCAGGAACCAATGGCTGTCAACTTGGCCAATGTTCAGGTGTAACAAAGACTGCTGGGATACATCAGAGGGGGGAAAAAGCAGGGAAAAAAGGGAAAAAAAAAAAAAAAAAAAAGGTTGCCTATATGCAAGGCTTTCTTTACACTGCTGTGAAGTGATATAGATGGCGACCATGCTGTGCTACCTCCTAAAAATCATTTTGCCCCCCTCCCTGGTGAGGTTGAGCCGGGAAGACTCCTGCGTTACGAGCACAATGCGATGCGCACAAGCAGCAAACAACGGCCACAAACACGAAGCGGTGCAGGCTCCACCAGCGCCTTGCTGCTGACACAAAAACCGCCAATCCCACCCCAAAAAAATCGAGCCTAAGCTGCGCGCCGAGGTTCCACAGCAAACATCCAGTCGGAAGGACAATTAGTGCTATTGCTGCCCATTGAGGATGAAGGCAGAAATAAGTAAGAGCTTGCTATCAAGGCTACTGTTTGCCAACAGCCTGCTGGTAAGATGGTATATCCTTAATCACAATATTGAACTTTTATAATGTCTGTTGCCTGACTGTTATAACAGGGAGAGGAGCCCTTCCAGCCCTCCAAAGTACTTACACCCCTGGGTTTGGTTCTTTTCTCCCCATCCTACATTTTTAGGACCATACATGCATGCTAAAATAAGACCCTTCGTTGCTATTAACAACTTTGGCACTCTGCAGAAGGCTGCTTTTCACTTAGAAAACTCAACACAGACCAGTATTTACCAGTACAGCACAATATATAAGTGTAAATAATAAAACCCTACGTGCTGTACAGCAGGACATAGTGGTTTTCAGTCGGACCTCTCAAACCACTTTAAGACCGTCATCCTGCTTCAATGTGCAGAGACAGAAACTGAGGCAGGCAAAAGGGATGCCAGTCCCTGGTCTCCTCAGGGCCAGTGATGGAGTGGGGCTGCCCCAGCCACAGTCTCTCTTTGATTAACCATTAATTAGTAATCCTTCCTTCACCCTGTCCCATAATAAATCACAGAGTAAGTAAATAATTTTCCACAATATTTGCCTTCCCCCTCTTCGCCAGAAACACGCGATAGGATTTACCACATCGCACCGAAGCGCAAAGTGAATTTTGCACTTTAACTGCAGGAAACGCTGTGAAACTACTCAGAAGTTAATTCCAAACAGGGATTGTATCTGTAAATTCACAGCGGTGACACTGCCTATCGCAACAACCTCTGCAGGCACTCAGAGAAGAAAAGCTTTGGGGTAGCCAAAACTTTCAGTGAGCTCCTTCAACAGAAGGTGGCATTGGGAATGCAGGCTCCCGCTGCTCTAAGTTGCTCACTTTCTTAACCAATATATATTTATATAGAATTGGTTTCTACTAAACTGATTCCTCTCCCTTCTGCTCCTCTTTTTTTTCCCAGCCTGTCCAGCCCCCCAGCTTGCAAGTCAGGCTGGAACCCAGGGGGACCTATGCATACCATACACGAAAACAGGGGCCCAGCACTTAATGCGCGCGCATTTTTCTGCAATATAACCACTCAGGAGAACTACAATAGCATATTATTTTATCCAGTCAACACACTACCCATCCTCTGAGCCCACCGAGTCATTCTGCGGGCAGGATGTACTTTGTGCTGGAGTCAGAGATCCCCAGGTTTTTATTTTCATCACATGCAAAAACATCTCAGGGTCCCCCCATAAGCACAGTATTATCCAACCAGGAATCTGTTTCAAGACTTGCTCAGCTCGTGGGTGTATAAACTACGGTATTTCGGGGGCTTTAAAGCCT
>NW_009952365.1:0-5764 GCF_000747805.2 Chaetura pelagica | reverse complement strand
AGCTGATGGCTGGGTTTGCTATAGAGAAACTGTCTTCTCCTTTCCCATTGAGCGAAATCCTACGGGATTTACACTCCCACCCCTGTGGGACCCAGACCCTTGGGCCTTGGGGATCTCTGGCCTTCTCAGACTACTTTGTGCGTAACATATACAAACTTTTTAAATTATTTTAAATTTTTTTAAATTAAAATCTATCTGCTTTCCCCCAAAAATCAGGATCAAGGAAGCCATGTCTGGCTGCAATCCCCCCTAGGATAACATTTAGGATAACACCTGTGAAGAATGCCCAAAAAACGCCGTTAACCCCAGGAAAACGAGAGCCGCTTTTACACGGCTCCATTTTAAAAACCCAAATTAAAAAATAATTAAAAGAAAAAAAAAGAAAAAAGGGGGGCTGTTTTGGCACTCCCCCTGCCACCCTGGCAGGGCGATCACAGGCATCCCCCACTCCCTCCCCAGCCCATGCAGCCACTGCCACCGCGGCACCGCACCCGGCACAGACATAAACCGAAAACGCTGTAGAATGTGATATATAAAAAGGCACTTACCTGCTGCGTGCACAAAGTATGCCAAATATAAATCGAGTTCCTTAACAGAAACTCCTATATGGTGGGGCTGTACGCACAGCCCGGGGTTAGAGCACTGTGGGGACTTTACAAGGCGCTCGCCATCAGTACTTTCGAGCGGAATACCTTTAAATAAAATCACCATAACAAGGTCCAACCTCCAGACCTTATCTGCCTGGCGAAGGCAGTCAATTCTTCTCATCTTGCCCTTCTGGTCTGGATTGGAAAGAACGCAACACGGAGGCTTTTTTCCTGTGACTGTGAGAACAAAATCCTCCCGAAATTCAGGCCTGATATCTTTCCGGAGCTTTGCCAGAAGTCTGGATGCCCATTTTTGCTTTACCTCGGGTTTTTCACTTAGCAGTTCGTCCTTCACGGCTCTCTCTTCCTCTTTTGACATGCGTTTTTCATGTTTTTTGAAGTATTTTCTTTTTCGGGCTTGCAGGTTGAACCACGTGTACGCAAACGCTCGGACGTGAGGCAGAAGTGCTTCGATGAAGGGATGAAATTCATCCTGAAAAAGTTACAGAGAAGGGTCGATGTCACCAAAACCATCAACAAAAACCCTCCAGAAACCGGGCTTTTGTGTGAGGTACCAAGGCTTGAGGATTAGAAGGGTTCTTCTATGTTTTACAGGATGCAGGACTCATACCCCTCACTGACAGGCCCCAGCCCTGCTGCATCCCCACTTCACCTCAGACCAACCCCAAAACCTTCACTGCCTCCAAAAACAGGGTCAGACTTCACAGTCGGATACAGAGCAAGGACAGCACCCTTTCCCCAATCCTTAAATCTCTTTTCAAAATAAAACACACCAAAAAAAAAAGGCAGAATGAGTTAAAAGCAAAAAACCCCTCTGCAAGTCCACTTGCAGAGCCGGGTATCTCCCTTTGCTCTCTCCCTGACCCCGCGGCTTGCGGCGTCGCCAGCGTTTGCCCGCCAATTTGGCAAATCCTAAACATTTGGATGCCAATCTATGTTTGTATGGGGAAGTCTAAAGTATAGTAAAACTTTCCCCAAGATATATTTGGAAATAGTAGCAGGCAGTATACTAAAATGCCAATAAAGCCTGCGTATACAAATACAATGAAAGGTGGTTTTCTCGCAGGTTCCGAAGCAGCGAAGGGAGTAGAAAGTGGCCGATTTATCCCGAGTGCACAACAATAACCAATACTAAAATCCTAGAAAAAACTAGGCTCACAATTTATTTATTTATTAAGTTTAGCTTTTATTTAGTAAAAAAAAAATAAATTTAAAAATCTGCTATTGAGGCATATCAGGAAAAACCAAACTCTGAACCTTTCTAGAAAATAAAAAGAAACAGGGAAGACTGAAAAATGCGGTAAGAAAAAAACTCAGCATTACTTGTGCAGACAGGCAGCAAATTATTTATTTTTAAATTTATCCATTGTGTAATATTTTCAGGTATTTTCAAAGTAATGCCCTACTTGGAAAGTTAGTTTGGCCATCCGGAGACACTGCTCGCTTCGTGGGATGATGAGTTAAAGATCACCCCTCTGCCTTGCCACAAAAAATGATCACGATTAAAATTATGCTGACAACTAAAAACTCACAAGAAACATCCCTCAATTTTGTAAAAAAAAAAAAGAAGTTAAAATAAATTAAATAAAATAAATATATATGTTCAAAAAGTACTACATAAATAAGCCAGAGAGATCAAACTACAATATATTGGGGCTATGCTTCATGCTTTTCTCTCAACAAATGAATGACCAAACTCCTAGCTGCACATAAAAACCTATATAGCCCATGGGGGCCTGATCCAGCCCAGTGTGCTGGGGACGTCCTTGCTGCCAGGGGCCGAGTTCCTCCTTCTCTCAGGATTGGGCCCTCCGGGGGTGGGGGGGGAAATAATGAAGTAATCTGTGCAACATTTCCCACAGCATGGTAAAAGCCACCCGCTGCCTACCCTTGCAAGGCAACATTGGGGATTTTTCAGATTAACTAACTTTTTTTTTTTTTTTTAATTATCCCATGGAGTATGTTTCCTAACCAAATTATTTCAGGTCGTGCAAATATCGTTATTAAAACGGACATCTTACGTCATTTCAACACCTTATTTTAAGTTGCGTTTTCTTCTCAAAAAATGTGGAAAAACTGAGAAATCAATAGGTGAAATATCTATCAGAAAAATCCTGTCGTAATTCAAGACCTTCTGCTGACTTCCCAAAAGCTTCCATTGCACTTACTCTGAGTGGCCCCTGAATTGTAAATACTTATATCTATAGGTAATACCACAGCATTTATTTTTTATTTTACACACAGATTGCTAAAAAGCACCAAAACCAGCACAATATATTTCATTATAGCACAGAAGCGCGGCTGTAATCACAAGTACTACCAATGATTATTAAAATATAAGCTGGTAAAATAAAATAAATCACTCCAATGATCAAAACATTCCTTTTTTTTTTTTTTTTTGCCCCCCCCCCCAAAAAAAAACCAACAACCAAACAAAACAACAATCATAGTTGCAAATTTCAACAAAGTTTTTTTTAAAAAAGGATTGCTGCAAGTTTGCAGTCGGCAGATTCAAAAAGTGCAAGGAGGCACAATCCCAGCACATGGAGCTACTCTCACCCACCAGAAACAGCTCTTGTGGGGGGGGTTGTGGGGGAGAAAAAATAAAATAAAAATACAAAACCTACAGGTCCCTGCAAGTTATTAAAAATAACAAACCCTCCCTTCTGATCCCTCCTGTCCTTCCCCTTCCCCACACAGGGAGAGCGAAGGCAAAAAGGCCCTTTTGTCAAGTGGAAGTTTCTCTGCGAAGGTGCACACAGCCAGGGCTCGCCAGCCCCACGGCCAGCCAGGGCAGCGCTCCCAGCTCCTCGCTTCTCTACACGTCTTGGTACATCCTGAAATATTGCAACTTTTCTGCTTTAAGCAGCGCTTTGTCCTGCCTGATCTCATGTGCTCGGGACTTCTTTGGCTCGACGCTGGATACTATCCAAGAGAGAGTGGCTTTAACCTGCGCTAAAGCTGATTTCTACGATGTGAACCTCAAAGGGGAGCTAAAGCCAACACCCCCAAAAAACCCCCTCAGAAACCAGAACCACTTTAGAAGACTTCAAGGGGAAGGGAAAAAAAAAACATATTATAAAGGTGCTTTTTGGCGTAAAGTCAGGGTGCACAGCTGAAGTAAATAAAAAGCACCGCTGCTCGGCGTGCGAGGTGTGCACGTCCCCATTAGACTCCAATGTGTCTTTTTAAACTGGTGTACGAGGAGAAAAGGTTAATGACTCATAAACAGAGCAACTTTCAAACTGTCTTGGTAAACACGCTGCTCCGTCAAATCGCACTGCTTCAACCTCGGCGGAGAGGTATTAGCAAAGTCAAAGTGGAAATAAAAGCACTCGGGATTGATCAAACAAAATCGGGCTGGAAGCGGGGATGGGGGGGGGCAGGGAGCAGTTTCTGCATGGCACGATTATTTGTTACAGTGTTGTTACAGCCCCCCACCAAAGAAAAAAAAAAAAATAGAAAGTTTTGGAAAGGTGTCAATGCAAGTCTGCTACCAGATGTGCAGACCTGTCTGCAGCCTCGCTTGAAAATAGCAAGATTTGTGGTAACTGATGGAAAAGGAGATGATCTTTGCCTTTCCCCAAGTTAGCTTGAAGGAAAGCTTCCCAAACGTTTGATAAAGACATTTGTGTCTTTATGACCTTCAGTGTTTGATGGGTCACCTAAAAATAAAAGGCACCAGAAAGCTGGGAGAACGAGAATAAAAAGTTGGTTGTTGTGGTTGGTTTTTTTTTCATTGCACTACTCTCCAAAGTTTGAGGATACAGCTCGTCCGAGAACAGCCCGTTTCTAAGCAGCACCTAAAATTTGGGCCACACAATTTTGTACGGCTTAAACTGAAATTCTCCTCTGGTCTTCAGAAAGGTAACAAAAAAAAAAAACCAACACAACAAAACAAACCACCAACGTACGACAGAAGAGCCCCAAAACCCAGCCCAAAGGCGCCCGCAATCATGTAACTCTGCAAAGGAGTCTTTTGAAACAATATATTTCTGCTGATCTTGTTGAAATTAAGCCAGCTACAGCCACCCTTGTTAATATTTTTACAATCCATTTGCTTGTAAATCTATTAGGAGATGTGCATATGTTCCCCAACTATTTCCTAGATCTTCAGCACATATGTAAATGGAACGATGTTTAGATTTTTCCTGACAGATGATACAAAATGCTCGTGCCATTTCAGTTCTAGTGCTTGGATAAATATGCTCATAACTAGGATTTTTGTTTGTTTTCCTTTTCTAACCCACTTTTGAAAGCTTCCTTTTAAATCTGAACCAAAACTCAGAGATTTAAAAAAAAATAATAAAAAATTAAAAAAAAAAATAAATAAATCTCTGTCCCAAAGCTCGTATCAAAAAAAAAAAAAGCTCCTGAAGTGAAAAATAGAAAATTGCTTGTAATTGCTATGGGCTTGCTCCCTTTTTCTATGGAAAATGACAGAACCACCTAATTGATCCTTCGGAGGGAAGAGTTTGTCAGGAGGCCTCTAATCCCTGTATTACTTTTCCAAACATGCAACCAGGGAGCAACCGGCCCATGGATTTATTTTCTCTCTTTAACGTGCAGACTGGGCCTACCAAGCCCAAGGAGCTCCACGTGCAGATGCAAAGCGATGCGGTTTGTCGCTGGCCCTGCAAGGGGTGATTCCTGCCGTCCCTCCTGCGGGAGCACAGCTGACAAAAACCAGGTATTTTTCACGAGTTGAATTCGAGGCACAAACTTCAGCCGCGCAGAATAACCGAGTTGGCATCCCCTGTCCTCTGCAAACTCCTGTTTCCCTCCTGCCTTTTAATCAAGTGGATGGTTTGTTAAAGCCCGCTGGAGTTTCGTGCCCTCGCCCGGCCCGGCTGCTCCTCGCCAGGCACCCAGAAATTTGGGGAAAGGGCCAGGGGGGGGAGAAGGGGACGAAACTTTTGCAGCCTTCCAGGCTGCTGCCCCTCTCGCTGCATTTCCTCGCTTTTGTGTTGGGTTTTTTTTTTCCCCCTCTCGACGGAAAGAGCCTGGAGAGGCTTTCTCACCGGGAGAAAAAAAAAAAATATTCAAATTAAATTAATAAGAATAATGCAGTAAAAAAATCTCCTGCAGGAGGAAATAATCTGGGGTTTGAGTCCACCACAAAGCATTTCCTCGTTAAACCATTATATCCTGCTAAT
>NW_009952364.1:31609-32095 GCF_000747805.2 Chaetura pelagica | reverse complement strand
GGGAGTGGGAGGGGAATGGGAATGGGAGGGGAATGGGAAAGAAGGGGATGGGGAGTGGGAATGGGAGGGAAGTGGATTGGGAGAGGAAAGGGAATAAGAAAGGGAGGGGAGAAAGGGTGGGAAGGGAAATGGCCTGGAAAGGGTAAAGGAGAGGGAAGGAGAAATGAGAGAAGAGGGAAAGGGGGAAGAAGGGAAAGGAGTGGGAAGGGGAAGAGGGAGAGGGAGGGAAGAGTTGGGGAATGAGGCTGGGAAAGGAGAGGGAGGGGGGAAGGAGGAGGAAAGGAGTGGGAAGGGAGAGAGTGGGAGAGGGAGGGGCGGGCAGGGGGAGGTGTGGGAAGGTTCCCAGGGTTCCCTCCCCCCCAGGGGTTTCCTGCAGCGGCTCCGAGCCCACCTGGAAGTGTGTCTGTTGCCTCTCGGGCTTCCACAGCAGAACCATCTACGACGTGGCCTGGTGGGTGCGCGGGGACCCCGAGGGTGGGCAGGGAG
>NW_009952364.1:29429-30553 GCF_000747805.2 Chaetura pelagica | reverse complement strand
AAAAAGTTACTGTACAAACATCAACAGCTCCAAAACCACCCCAAAACCAGGGAAAATACACCCCACAACAAATCCCTAACCCGCTACAAAAGGGAAGGGACACGGGAAGGGAGGGATATGGGAAAGGACACGGGAAGGGAAGGGACACGGGAAAGGAAGGAACAGGAAGGGACACAAGAAGGGAGGGATATGTGAAAGGACACGGGAAGGGACACGAGAAGGGAGGGATATGGGAAAGGACACGGGAAGGGACACGAGAAGGGAGGGATCCTCAGCAGGGCTGGAGTTAGAGGGAGCCTGGGTGGTGGGAGGCTCGGTGGGAGCCTTGGTGACGGGAGCCTCATTAGGGAGGAGCTCGTTAGGGGGCTCGTTAGTCGGAGTCACTGTCACTCTCTGCCTCCTTCACATCCACACTGAACTTGTACTCCTGGTCGCAGCCCATGTAGGCATCGCTCATGAAGTACAAGGTGTAATTGTGAGTCCCTGTGGCAGGAGCCACGAAATCCAGCTTCACCTGCAGCAGGATTGGGAAGAGCTGAGTCTTGGGGAGACCCCCCCTCCCCCCCAGAAAAAGCTGGGACGTTGTGGGTGTCCCCTTGTCCCCACTCACCTTGGCTTTCTGCTGCAGCGTCAGGCGCTTGATGGAGATGAGGCTGTTGGATTTGGAGTCTCCAATCACCACCCACCAGCCCTCCTCTCGTTTCTGGGGGGGTGGAAAAGGGGAGTTAAAAGGGGTTGGGGGGCAGGAGGGGATGACACCCCCCCTCACCCAACCCAGGACCCCCCTACCTGGGGGAAAAGGGGAGCGATGACCGGCCCAGTCACCTCCTCTTCACGCTCCAGTTGCACCAGCACCACCACGGGGCCCCCACTGTGGAGAGAACAGGGATGAGGAGGGGCCCAGGAAGGATTTGGAGGGGCTCTGGGGGTTCTAGGAAGGATTTGGGGGAGACTCAGGGGGTCCCAGAAAGGATCTGGTGGCTTCAGGGCATCCCAGGAAGGATCTGGGGAGGCTTTGAGGGTCCCAAGAAGGATTTGGGGGAACTCAGGGGGTCTCAGGAAGGATTTGGGGGGGGCTCTGGGGGTCCCAGAAAGGGTCAGGTGGGTTCAGGGGCTGCCCAGGA
>NW_009952364.1:19933-29279 GCF_000747805.2 Chaetura pelagica | reverse complement strand
ATCTGGTGGGGTTCGAGGGGTCCCAGGGAGGATCTGGGGGTCCCAGGGAGGATCTGGGGGAGCTCTGGTGTTCCCAGCAGGAGATGTGGGGGGGCCGGGGGGGGTCCCCACCTGCGGATGGTGTCCTTCTCCACCACCTCGTAGGACAGCTCGATGTTCGGGTACCGGTTGCAGAACCGGGCGACGTCGGCGATTTGTGCGTCCGAGAGCTGGAGCAGCCCCGTGCGCTCCTCGTCCTCCATCTCCATGATGTCAAACACGCTCTCCACCCCCTGGGAGGGGAAATGGAGGTGGGAAGGGACCTCTGGAGATCATCCATCCAACCCCTGCCAGAGCAGGGTCACCTCCAGCAGGTCCCACAGGAACACCTCCAGCTGGGGTTGGGATGTCTCCAGAGAAGGAGCCTCCACAGCCTCTCTGGGCAGCCTGGCCCAGGGCTCTGCCACCCTCACAGCCAACAAGCTCCTCCTCAGCTTCAGATGGAACTTCCCACCTTCCAGCTCCTGCCCATGGCCCCTTCTCCTGGCCCTGGACACCCTTGAGCAGAGCCTGGTCCCCCCCTCCTGACACCCCTGGAGATCCTGATCACTCTTCTGTCCTCCTTGAACCAACCACAAGGGTTCCAACCCCACCTTGAAGCTCCTACCTTGTCCGTGCAGCGCTTGATGTGCTCCGAGGTGAAGTGAGGGAGCTGCTTGAGGTAGGAATCCTTGGACCACATGGCCTGGGTCACCATCTGTGCCAGCTCCATGGCAGCCAGAGCAGGGCTGAGCCAACCATTGCTGGAGAGCACGTCCACACAGGCCTGGATCAGCCTGATGGCCTGGGGTGGGGGGACAGGGACAGGTCAGGGGGTGGTGACACAGAGTCATGGAAGCCCAGACTAGTTTAGGTTGGAAGGGACCTTCAAGATCATCCAGATCCAACCCCCTGCATGGGCAGGGACACCTCCCACCAGCCCAGGCTGCTCCAGCCCCATCCAACCTGCCCTTCAACTCCACCAGGGATGAGGCAGCCACAGCCTCGCTAGGTGACACAGAGTCATGGAAGCCCAGACTAGTTTAGGTTGGAAGGGACCTTCAAGATCATCCAGATCCAACCCCCTGCATGGGCAGGGACACCTCCCACCAGCCCAGGCTGCTCCAAGCCCCATCCAACCTGCCCTTCAACACCCCCAGGGATGGGGCAGCCACAGCTTCCCTGCCCAACCTGGGCCAGGCTCTCACCACCCTCACACCAAAGAATTCCCTCCTCATCTCCAACCTCCATCTCCCTCTCCCACTTTTCATCCATCCCCTTCATCCCATCCCTCCCTGCCCTTGTCCCAAGCCCCTCCCCAGCTCCTCTGGACTCTCTCCAGGAGCTCCACGTCCTCCTGATGTTGGGGGCTCCAGAACTGGCCCCAGCCAGTTCTCAGTGGGGAGGACAATCCCCTCCCTGGCCCTGCTGGTGACACAGCCCAGGACACAGTTGGCTCCTGGGCTCCAGCCCACATTGCTGGCCCATGTTGAGCTTCTCATCACCCATCACCCCCAAGTCCTTCTACTCAGGGTTGTTTTCCAGCCATTCTCCACCCAACCTGTGGCTTGGGACTGCCCTGACCCAGGGGGCCACCTGAGGTCCAGCAGATGCCCCCAAGCCCAGGGTACCTTGCTGAGGATCTCCTCGGTGTCCGACTGCAGCTCCGCGCTCAGCTGCATGCGGGACAGGTGAGCCTGGAGCAGCAGGTTGGTCTTGACATGGGGATCGTTGAACTTGGGGTTGGTCAGTTTGTGGGGAACTTTTTGGGACAGCTAAGAGGAGAAAGGACAAAGCCATCAGGTGGATTCCTTCTCCTGAGCTGCAGGAACTCAGGTCCAGCCCCAGGTCCCGTCACCGCTGACCTGGCGCAGCAGGTTGTCCTCGTGGTGCCTGATGGGGATGTTCTCATACTCAGCAGCGTTGGAGATGATTTCAATCAACCCTCTCACCTTGGTCTTGGCATTGAGGGACATGCTGAAGAGCTCTGGGGAAGTTGGGGAGGTAGAGGAGGGGTGAGGGAACAGCAGAGAGCAGGAAACCTGAGCTTTTATGGAATCCCAGACTGGTTTGGCTGGGAAGGAGCCTGAAGATCATCCAGATCCAACCCCCCCCATGGGCAGGGACACCTCCCACCAGCCCAGGCTGCTCCAAGCCCCATCCAACCTACTCTTCAACACCCCCAGGGATGGGGCAGCCACAGCTTCCCTGGGCAACCTGGGCCAGGCTCTCACCACCCTCACACCAAAGAATTCCCTCCTCATCTCCAACCTCCAGCTCCCTCTCCCAGTTTTCATCCCTCCCTGCCCTTGTCCTCTCCCTTCCTGCCCTTGTACCAAAGTCCCTCTCCAAGGCACCTTCTGCTCAGCACCCACCCCACCCCAGCCCTCACCAATGGTGGTGTAGTTGATGTAGTAGTAGGCAGCAATCATCCCCAGGTTCAGAGGAGCCACGTCCATCTCATCCTCAATGCTGATGCACTTGGACTGTTCCAGGTCACTCAGGGTCTGCTCCACCAGCTCAGAGAGATGATCTGAGAGGTGCCTGTGGGACACACCTGTGGGGACATCAGTGGGGCTCAGGAATTCCCCCAGGATGGAGAAAAACTGCTCTGGTGAGAGGACATCCCATGGGTTCCTGATGTCCTCCAACCCCATCCTCACCTTGGAGGTTGTAGTAGTTGGGGTTTTGGGTCATCCTGCGGTAGAGGAAGGTCCAGGTGAGATAATCCACAGCATCCTGCTTGTTCTCAATGGTCTTGGTGACAATCTCAGCGTTGAAGTGGTCATGCATGCAGTGGTCCAGGTGGGACTCCACTGGGAGGGGCTCATAGAGGAACTTCTTGAAGAAATCCTGTGGTGGGGCAGGAGGAAATCAAATCAACAACCACCAAGGAAGGTGACACATCAGCCTGTCCAAAGGTGGGACAAGAAACCCAGGCTGAACAGTCCCAGCTCCCTCAGCTTTTCCTCAGCAGGGAGATGCTCCAACCATCTTTGTTGCCTCCCCCTGGACCCTCTCCAGCAGTTCCCTGTCTCTCTTGAACTGGAGAGCCCACAACTGGTCCCAGTTCTCCAGATGGGGCATCCTCACCAGAGCAGAGGGCAGGATGACCTCTCTTGATCTCCTGGCCACACTCTTCCTCATGCACCCCAGGATTCCATTGGCCTTCTTGGGCACATTCCTGGCTCATGGGTCATTTATTCTCTACCAGGACTCCAGATCCTTCTCCCCAGAGCTTCTCTGCAGCAGGTCCACCCCTCACCTACACTGATCCATGGGTTGTTCCTCCCCAGGTACAGGACCCTCCACTGGCCCTTGTTGACCCTCATGATGTTCCTCTGCCCAGCTCTCCAGCCTGCCCAGGTCACAGTTGGTTTCTGGGCTCCAGCATAAGGTGCTGACCCACATCTATCTCAAAGGTTCTGACAGGTTGGAAGTTCTCCCAGTTCCTCACCCACCTTCTTGGACCCCTGGCACATGATGACACAACGTCCCTCGTCGTCCTGCAACGGGCGGTTGGCGTGACCCACCATCTGCAGGACATCATAGATGGGGTAATCCACATACCTGGGACACAGAGAGAGGAGTCAAAGAAGATCCATGGAAGGTTCTCCAACCATTCCCAGCACCTGGGATGAGTCCCTGGGGGATGAGGACTCGTTTCCAGGGTGGCCAGTGCTGGAGGAGGTGACACTCACGCGTGGATCTTGCCGTTGTAGTACTGGGTGTCCATGATGATCACCAGGTGGGCAGAGATGTTCATGCCCCAGCAGAGGCTGCGAGAGGCCACCATCACCTGCACTGCACCTGGGGGGAGCAGAGGGACAGGGGTCAACCCTCCTCTGGGTCACCAAAACATGGGTGGGGGTACAAGATCTGGGGGTCTGGGCAGAGAACACGGTGACATTTAAGGTGGCAGGAGCAGGGAGAAGGAGAAGTGACACGAGGTTTGGGCAAGTTGTCATCTCCAGTGCAAAGCTCCAGGGTGTCCCCAAGCCCACCCTGCTCACCAGAGCTGAAGAGCTGCTCCACCACACGCCGTTCCATGGGGGTCAGCCCCTCGTGCAGGTAGCCCACCCCATTGACCAGGGTCTCCTTCAGGGTGTTGTCGTTCAGCTTGTCCAGGTAGGGCACCAGGTCCTTCTCAGCACAGTGTAGGAACCTGCCATGGAGAGGGGGAGTGAAGACACCCCCTCCATTGTGTCACAGCCTGAAGGACATCTCATGACACCATTTCCAAACACTACATGTCCCTCAGCCTGGTGAAAAAGCCCAAGAACCTGCCCTGGCCTCTGCTGGAGGAGGTCACAGGCTGCAGACCCTCAGTTTGCAGAGGACACCAAGTTGGGCGTTGAGGTTCTACAGAGAGAGCTGGAGAGGCTGGATCCATGGGTTGAGGTTCTACAGAGGGAGCTGGAGAGGCTGGATCCATGGGTTGAGGTTCTACAGAGGGAGCTGGAGAGGCTGGATCCATGGGTTGAGGTTCTACAGAGGGACCTGGACAGGCTGGAACCATGGGTTGAGGTTCTACAGAGGGACCTGGACAGGCTGGAACCATGGGTCAAAGGCAATGGCATGAGTTTCAACAGGCCCAATGTTGGGTCCTGCAGTTGGGTCACACCAACCCCAGCAGCATTCCAGGCTTGGGGAGCAGTGGCTGAAGAGCTGAGAGGGACCTGGGGGGACCTGATTGACAAGGAGCTGAACAGGAGCCAGTGTGTGCCCAGGTGGCCAAGAAAGCCACCGGCATCCTGGCCTGCATCAGGAATGGTGTGATCAGCAGGATCAAGCAGATGATCCTGCCTTGGTGAGGCTGCACCTTGAGCACTTGGGTGAGTTTTGGGCACCACAGGGTGAGGAGGACATGGAGGTGCTGGAGAGGGTGCAGAGAAGGGCAATGAAGCTGCTGAGGAGTTTGGAGAACAGGTCCTATGGGGAGAAGCTGAGGGAGCTGGGGCTGCTCAGCCTGAGGAAGAGGAGGCTGAGGGGAGACCTCATTGTGAGGTGGGTGTTGTTCTCCCCAATGACCAGATGGGAGAAGAGGAAATGGGGTCAAGTTACACCAGGGGAGGTTCAGATGGGACCATCAGGAACCAATTCCTCATGAGTGGTGAGGCCCTGGGACAGGGGAGGTGGTGGAGGCACCACCCCTGAAGGGGTTCAAAGCACGGGTGGACATGGTGCTTGGTAGATCCACGGCAGACATGGATCTTGGAAGTCCCCTTGCAACTGAAACCATTCTGTGCTTTAGTGGTGAGGAGGGGATGGTTGGACTTGTTGATCCTGGAGGTCTTTCTCCAACCTGGCTGAGCCCGGGGCTCTACCTGTGGCGCTGGACGTCGGAGGCGCAGGTGGTGAGGATGTTGATGGCCGTCAAGCGCGTCTGCTTGCGGGAGGGGACAAAGACAATGACAGGCTTCTTGGGGGAGTGCTTCATGATGGCGTGGTAGACAGGCTTGGCCATGGAGAGGAGACGAGTCTGGGTGTGGCTGATGTTGAAGCCCTGCAGGTAGAAGAGGAACAGGAGGTGACACCTGCCCGGTAAACCCGGCGTGTAAAGAGGGAGCTGGAGAGGCTGGATCCATGGGTTGAGGTTCTACAGAGGGACCTGGACAGGCTGGAACCATGGGTTGAGGTTCTACAGAGGGACCTGGACAGGCTGGAACCATGGGTCAAAGGCAATGGCATGAGTTTCAACAGGCCCAATGTTGGGTCCTGCAGTTGGGTCACACCAACCCCAGCAGCATTCCAGGCTTGGGGAGCAGTGGCTGAAGAGCTGAGAGGGACCTGGGGGGACCTGATTGACAAGGAGCTGAACAGGAGCCAGTGTGTGCCCAGGTGGCCAAGAAAGCCACCGGCATCCTGGCCTGCATCAGGAATGGTGTGATCAGCAGGATCAAGCAGATGATCCTGCCTTGGTGAGGCTGCACCTTGAGCACTTGGGTGAGTTTTGGGTACCACAGGGTGAGGAGGACATGGAGGTGCTGGAGAGGGTGCAGAGAGGGCAATGAAGCTGCTGAGGAGTTTGGAGAACAGGTCCTATGGGGAGAAGCTGAGGGAGCTGGGGCTGCTCAGCCTGAGGAAGAGGAGGCTGAGGGGAGACCTCATTGTGAGGTGGGTGTTGTTCTCCCCAATGACCAGATGGGAGAAGAGGAAATGGGGTCAAGTTACACCAGGGGAGGTTCAGATGGGACCATCAGGAACCAATTCCTCATGAGTGGTGAGGCCCTGGGACAGGGGAGGTGGTGGAGGCACCACCCCTGAAGGGGTTCAAAGCACGGGTGGACATGGTGCTTGGTAGATCCACGGCAGACATGGATCTTGGAAGTCCCCTTGCAACTGAAACCATTCTGTGCTTTAGTGGTGAGGAGGGGATGGTTGGACTTGTTGATCCTGGAGGTCTTTCTCCAACCTGGCTGAGCCCGGGGCTCTACCTGTGGCGCTGGACGTCGGAGGCGCAGGTGGTGAGGATGTTGATGGCCGTCAAGCGCGTCTGCTTGCGGGAGGGGACAAAGACAATGACAGGCTTCTTGGGGGAGTGCTTCATGATGGCGTGGTAGACAGGCTTGGCCATGGAGAGGAGACGAGTCTGGGTGTGGCTGATGTTGAAGCCCTGCAGGTAGAAGAGGAACAGGAGGTGACACCTGCCCGGTAAACCCGGCGCGAAGGGAAACGATGGGTGAGGAGGTTGGGCCAAACCTGAATGTGAAGCTCCAAGGGGACGGGACGGACGTTGGGGTGGAAGTTGAAGGTGGACGTGGCACTGCAGCCCAACCAGTGAGCCACATCCTTGGCGTTGGACAGGGAGGAGCTGAGGGCCACGATCCGGATGGGTCGCTCGATCTGGGAGGAGATGTAGCGCATCCGGGAGCAGATGACCTCCAGCACGGGCTGTGGGGGGAGACGACACCTTGCAGTTGGACCAGGAAGGGCCACCTCAGCTCAAACACACGTGGAGACCTCAGGGAATAAAATTCCTGAGCTTCCCAAAGGATCCAGCCCATCCTGCAGCTCAGGGAAAGTCCCAGCAGGAAAAGCTGAGCTTAGACCAGGTCTGGAGAAGAGAAGGCTCCAGGGAGACCTTAGAGCAGCTTCCAGTGCCTGAAGGGGCTCCAGGAAAGCTGGGGAGGGACTTGGGACAAGGGCAGGGAGGGATGGGATGAGGAGGATGGATGAAAACTGGGAGAAGGATCATTTAGATGAGATCTGAGGAGGAAATTCTTCACTGTGAGGGTGGTGAGAGCCTGGCCCAGGTTGCCCAGGGAAGCTGTGGCTGCCCCATCCCTGGGGGTGTTGAAGGGCAGGTTGGATGGGGCTTGGAGCAGCCTGGGCTGGTGGGAGGTGTCCCTGCCCATGCAGGGGGGTGGATCTAAATGATCTTGAAGGTCCCTTCCAACCCATTCCATGGTTCTATGACTAGGAGGTTCCACCACCAAGAAGGACCTTCCTCCCCTTACCCCATTTTCTCCCCCAATGAGATGAACTTCATCCACGATGAAGAGGTTGACATTCTGGACATTCTTGCGTTGTTTCCAGCGTCGGGAGAGGATGTCCCACTTCTCAGGGGTGCTGATGATGATGTTCCCTTTGCCCAAGAGCTTCAGGTCTGTGCTGGTCTCTCCCGTCAACAAAACCACCTTCTTATTGAGACGTTCCTGGAACTTCTCGTACCAGTCCATGAAAACCTACCCCAAAAAAATACAAAGGAGGATGTTGGTGACCTCCAATGAGGACAAATCCCACCAAATCCCTGGAGATACACACACCACCAACCAGCAGTGGTGGCTTTTTGATCCCTCAGAGAGGGAGAATTAAGCAGAAGACTCCAGACTCTTGAATCATTAAGGTCGGAAATGAAGTTTAAGATCATCAAGTCCAACATGGGACATCCTGAGGAAGGTGATGGTGAAGAAGGGATGAGGAAAAGCAAAGTAGAGGATGAAGAAGTAAAGACAAGGTGGGATGAGATGTCTCTAACATGCCAGGATTACCTGCTCTGCCAGGGCCTCCATGGGGGTGATGTAGACACAACGTCCTTCTGAGTTCTGGAGCAACATCCTCAGGATGGCAAATTCTGCACAGATGGTCTTTCCACTTCCAGTGGGGGCACCCACAAAGACGTTGTCATCACTGTTGTAAACTGTGTTAAACACTGGGTGGGGAGATGGAAGAGACAGGAGAAAGCAGGTCAAGAAACCACCCATGGATTTGCTGGATGGGACTCGGACAACCTGGTCTAGTGAGAAGGTGTCCCCACCCATGGGTTGGGCTAGATGGTCTTTAAGGTCCCTTCCAACCCAAAGAAGTGGTCGAATGGTTTCTAGGAAGGTCTAAGGATCCACACCTTGAGTCTGGATGGGGTTGAAGAAGGGGAACTTGTCTTGGTAGAGGCTCTCGAAGGCGCTGTTCCTCAGGGCCGAGACAGGCAGAGGCTGCAGGTCCAGGAGCTCAGTGGGAGGAGGATACTTCTCAGGTAGGATCAGGTGGCGGAAGGACACGGGCAGTTGGGTCTCACAGGCTGCCAGAACCACCACCACAAAACCAAAATGGCCTTGGTTGCCAAAAGGAACTCCAAGAGCTTCTCCCAGTTCCCATCACCCAGGGCTGCCCGGCCACGAGGCTCTCGGAAGCCTCTTCCCCAGCACTGAACCAGGAGAGGGGACAAACTGCCCCCAAAACTGCCCTCTGACCCCAAACTGCCCCCTCACACACTGAACTAACCCTTCAGACCCCAAAGTGCTCCCAGAACACCCCCTCAGACCCCAAACTGCCCCCAAAACTGCCCCCTCACACACTGAACTAACACTTCAGACCCCAAAGTGCTCCCAGAACACCCCGTCAGACCCCAAACTGCTCTCTGACCCCAAACTTCCCCCTCGAACATTGAACTAACCCCTCAGACCCCAAACTGCCCCCAAAACTGCCCTCTCCCCAAACTCCTCCCTCAGACCCCAAACTGCTCCTTTCTAACCCCAGACTCCTCCCTCAACCCCAAAAGTGCCCCTTTCTGACCCCAAACTGTCCCTTTCTGACCCCAAACTGTCCCCTTCTGACCCCCAAACTCCTCCCATTCTGACCCCAAATTGCCCCTTTCTAACCCCAAACTGCCCCCTCAGCTCCCAAACTGCCCCTTTCTGACCCCAAACTCCTCCCTCAGACCCCAAACTGCTCCTTTCTAACCCCAGACTCCTCCCTCAACCCCAAAAGTGTCCCTTTCTGACCCCAAACTGCCCCCTTCTGACCCCCAAACTCCTCCCATTCTGACCCCAAATTGCCCCTTTGTAACCCCAAACTGCCCCCTCAGCTCCCAAACTGCCCCTTTCTG
>NW_009952364.1:17357-19488 GCF_000747805.2 Chaetura pelagica | reverse complement strand
ACTGTCCTCATCCTCCAGCAGGATCCAGAAAGCTTCAGATGATCCATGGACCTGTAAGAGAGCAGCTCTGACCCTCACATCAGCCCAGATCCCACCTCTTCCAGCAGCTCAACACAAGCTCTCCCAGAGTCATCCTGCTCCAGAAGGACCTTCCTACCTTCCAGGACATGATTTAACCCAACATGAATGATTTATAAGTGGATCTTGGTTTAGATGTAGCCTCCCAACTCACCTTTTCATCCCACTGGAAGTCGGGGGCAATGGTGAGCTCCACTTTGAGGGTGGAACGGGTGATGGGCTGGAGGTGGACTGAGAGCTCCAGCTTTGGGAAGAGGTGAACATATTTATGGATTGTTTTGCCCATCTTGGGCATCCTGATCAGCTCTCCTGGAATGGGAAGGTGCTGTTGTCAGGACAGATGAAGAACAGGAGGACCAACAGCTCCCAGAGGAGCAGCACTCAATAGCTGAGACACATGGAGCTGGAAGGTAACTCAGTACCAAGAACCTCACCAGTCCTGGTCCTTCAGGCCCCAAACTACCCCCTTCTGATCCCAAACTACCCGCTTCAGACCTCAAACTATCCCCTTCTGTTCCCAAACTACCCCCCTCAGACCTTTAAACTACCCTTCTGATCCCACTCTACCCCCCTCAGACCCCAAACTATCCCCTTCACACCCTCAACTACCCCCTCAGATCCTGAACTAACCAGTTCAGACCCCCAACTAACCCACTCAGGCCCCAAACTACCCCCTCAGACCTGAAACTACCCCATTCAGACTCCCAACTATCTCCTCAGATCCTGAACTATCCCATTCAGACCCCAAACTATTCCTTCTGACCCTCAACTACCTCCTCAGACCCTCAACTACCTCCTCAGACTCCAGACTACCCCCTCAGACTCCAGACTACCTTCTGACCCCAACCTACCCGCTTCAGACCTCAAACTACCCCCTTCTGTTCCCAAACTACCCCCCTCAGACCTTTAAACTACCCTTCTGATCCCACTCTACCCCCCTCAGACCCCAAACTATCCCCTTCACACCCTCAACTACCCCCTCAGATCCTGAACTAACCAGTTCAGACCCCCAACTAACCCACTCAGGCCCCAAACTACCCCCTCAGACCTGAAACTACCCCATTCAGACTCCCAACTATCTCCTCAGATCCTGAACTATCCCATTCAGACCCCAAATTATTCCTTCTGACCCTCAACTATCTCCTCAGACCCTCAACTACCTCCTCAGACTCCAGACTACCCCCTCAGACTCCAGACTACCCCCTCAGACTCCAGACTACCCCCTCTGACCCCAAACTACCCCTTCAGACCCTGAACTACCCCCTCTGACCCAAACCTACCCCTTCAGACCCCAAACTACCCCTTCAGACCCTCAATTATCTCCTCAGACTCCAAACTACCCCCTGGCACCCTGAACTACCCCCAGTTTTGGGGTGAGCCCTGAGAGGACAAAGCCACAGCCAGGTCCCCCATGTCCCCTCACCGATCTCGTTGTGGTTCAGGTCATAGAGTCGCTCAAAGGGGAAATTCTTCTTCTCAATCTTCTTCACCACTTCTTCAGGCAGCTTCTTGAACTGGCGCAGGGGACACATGGATTGCCACCTGGGGGACACCAAAGAGAAGCCAGGAGGTGGAGATGAAGCCTTTCAGAGCATCCAAGGTTCTCTGTGCTAACCAAGAACAGCCCCAGAATTCTCCTCTCCAAACACAGAAGCCCCAGAAGGATTTGAACACCCAACCCTGCAACTAGAACATCATGGAAAGGACCTGAAACATCACCCAGTCCCACCCCCTGCATGGGCAGGGACACCTCCCACCAGCCCAGGCTGCTCCAAGCCCCATCCAACCTGCCCTTCAACACCCCCAGGGATGGGGCAGCCACAGCTTCCCTGCCCAACCTGGGCCAGGCTCTCACCACCCTCACACCAAAGAATTCCCTCCTCATCTCCAACCTCCAGCTCCCTCTCCCAGTTTTCATCCATCCCCCCCAACCCATCCCTCCCTGCCCTTGTCCCAAGCCCCTCCCCAGCTTTCCTGGAGCCCCTTCAGGCACTGGAAGCTGCTCTAAGGTCTCCCTGGAGCCTTCTCTTCTCCAGGCTGAACACCCCAACCC
>NW_009952364.1:12605-17306 GCF_000747805.2 Chaetura pelagica | reverse complement strand
CACCAAGCCAGGGCCCCCCCCCCCCCGAGATGTCACTCACATCCGTTTGTCAATCATCTTGCAGAGGTTGAGGGTCTTGTCAGTGAGCTGGGCCCAGCCGCGGTTGAGGACGATCTCGAAGATGGCGCGCATGAGGCGCCCGGCCGACTGCGACACACACAGCACCCTCAGAGCCTGCTGGGACCCCCACAGCCCACACCCCCTCCTTCCTACCCACCCACATGAAATGACAGTGGTTTGGGATGGAAGGAGCCTGAAGATCATCCAGCTCCAACCCCCCCATGGGCAGGGACACCTCCCACCAGCCCAGGCTGCTCCAAGCCCCATCCAACCTGCCCTTCAACACCCCCAGGGATGGGGCAGCCACAGCTTCCCTGCCCAACCTGGGCCAGGCTCTCACCACCCTCACAACAAAGAATTTCCTCCTCATGTTCAACATAAACCTTCCCAAATCCAGTTTTCATCCATCCCCCCCATCCCTCCCTGCCCTTGTCCCAAGCCCCTCCCCAGCTTTCCTGGAGCCCCTTCAGGCACTGGAAGCTGCTCTAAGGTCTCCCTGGAGCCTTCTCTTCTCCAGGCTGTACACCCCAACTCTCCCAGCCTGTCCTATAACAAAAGGCCCTGGTAGAAAGTCCTTCCCCATCCTACTTATAAGTATTAAGACTTCAAATGTCCTTCATCCCTGACATCTACAGATGGACCAAGTCCTTGATTCAAACACTTGGGAACTCGACCTTCGATTTAGTCTTGAGTGATGAATTATTTTGATGACCAACTGGAGACTCCAATGAGGACCTCATTCCCATCCTGACAGGGGTTGGACCTTCTTAGTACTCACTTTTCAAAGCCATTCATGACCCCAGACCTAACTTCTGAGGTGCAAAGACTTGTCTGAGGCCAAGACATGCTTGGATTGGGGACGAGACAGGACCTAGTTAGGTTTCTTCACTCACCTGGGTAACATAGACCATGTCTGCCATGAGGGCAAAGCCTTCCAGCTTCAGCTGGGAGATGAAGGCCTGGAGGAGCACATTGATCTGGGGAAGGAGAAGAGAGAAGGTCTCAGGAACCTGAGAACAGCAGGATGGAAGCCACCAATAGGGAGCGCTCAGCCAGAAGCACCTGCAGCTCCTGGAACATCTTGGACACAGCCCATGTTGTCCCACCAAGGGAAGAAAACAGAAATCACCCCCTTTACAGTTCTCCACCAAGGACAATCAGTACCCTAAGCCAGGCAGAGGAGGTCCCTGGTGGCCAGGCTCACCTTGGCACTGGGCTCCTCTATGCTCTCCTTCACTGGGATGGGAACTCGTTCCAGCAGCTTCTGGAGCTCCAGCTTCTCCTCCTGCAGGAAACCAAGGTAGGTGAGATCATAGAATCATGAAATCATTGAGGTTGGAAAAGACCTCTAAGATCATTGAGTCCAACCATCACCCAACCCCACCATGCCCACTAAACCATGTCCTGAAGTGCCATGTCCACACGTTCTTTCAACCCCTCCAGGGATGGGGACTCTACCCCTGCCCTGGGCAGCCTGGGCCAGGGCCTCACAACCCTTTCCATGGAGAAACTGTTGCCAAGATCCAACCTAAACCTCCCCTGGGCAACCTGAGGCCCTTTCCTCTTGTCCCATCTTGTTCTTTGGGAGAAGAGACCAACCTCTCTGGCTCCAACCTCCTTGCAGAGCCAGCAGGTCTCCCCTCAGCCTCCTTCTCTCCAGCCTGGACACCCCCAGCTCCCTCAGCTGCTCCTCACAAGTTCTCCAGACCCTTCTCCTTGTGCTCCAGACCCTTCCCCAGCTCAGTCGCCCTTCTCTGGACACACTCCAACCTCTCAATGTCCTTTTTCTGACCCAAAACTGACCCCAGGATTCGAGGTGCCCCCTCACCAGTGCTGACCCCTGCTCCTGCTGGCCACCCTCTGGTGGCACAAGATGCTGGTGGCCTTCTTGGCCACCTGGGCACATATTCAGCTGGTTGGCCACCAGCACCCCTAGATGAGATGAGAATGATCCCTCCTGGGGGAAGTTCTGGAGGAGCTTTCTGGAGGCACCTTTCCCTGCAGGAGCTGGGGGGGGTTCCTGGCTGCCCACCTCTCTCACGGTGATATTCCGGAATTCCGAGGAGAGGGAGAAGACCCGGAACAACTCGATTTCACTCAGGGTGGGTTTCAGGAGCTGGTTGTAGGTCTGCATGGTCTCATTGGTGATGTAGTAATGACTGGCGATGCGACCCAGCTCTGTCACCTGCAAGAGGGACACCAGTGAGGCTGCAGGAAGAGACCCCCACAGGAGGTGGCACTGGCAGAAGGTGCTGAGCAGGAACCAGGTTGTAAATCACCCTGGAAAGCCTCTTCTTCCCATCCTACATGATTCCACACATCCCAACCTCCCCTTTCCCACTGGCTGCAAAGCCAGGGCAAGGCCACAGGGATGGGAAGTGGCTCAGGAGGGAGCAGGAAATGGTCACCAGAGCCAGGATGAAGATCACACCATAGAAACATGGGATGGGTTGGGTTAGAAGTGACCTGGAAGATCATGTAGATCCAACCCCCTGCATGGGTAGGGACACCTCCCACCAGCCCAGGTTGCTCCAAGCCCCATCCAACCTGCCCTTCAACACCCCCAGGGATGGGGCAGCCACAGCTTCCCTGCCCAACCTGGGCCAGGCTCTCACCACCCTCACAGCACAGAATTCCCTCCTCATCTCCAACCTCCAGCTCCCTCTCCAGTTGTCATCCATCCCCCTGCTCCCATCCCTCCCTGCCCTTGTCCCAAGTCCCTCCCCAGCTTTCCTGGAGCCCCTCCAGGCACTGGCAGGGGGTCTAAGGTCTCCCTGGAGCCTTCTCTTCTCCAGGCTGAACACCCCAACTCTCCCAGCCTGGCTCCAGAGCAGAGCTGCTCCAGCCCTCCCATCACCTCCATGGCCCTAAGCTTTGACCCCAGGTCCTGCCTCACCTGGAAGTTCCCTGTCTTCTTGTCATACTTGACCAGGTTGTTCTTGTCCAGCATGAGGGCTGCAGTGTGGACCAGGTCCAGGCGGCGCTGGTCCAGCAGGGGATCCCCCTTCAGGTCCTCGTGGGAGATCCCGTAGAGCGTGGGCGAGCGCAGCATGCGGATGTACAGGTAGGTGTAGCCCAGCCAGTTCACTGCATCCTGGGAACACCAAAGGAAGGGCTGCTGAGGACACCCCGTGGCAAGGAAAGGGGATGTGGGACACATTTGTGGCTGAATCCTGATGGATCGATACTAAACCAGAGCTTGGAAGCTCTGGAAGTCCTTCAAGATCATCGACTCCAACCATTACCCACCTCTACTGACCACTGACCCACCTCTACTCACCTTTGACCCAACTCTACTGACCATTGCCCCCCCTCTACTGACCATTCCCCACCTCTACTGACCATTACCCACCTCTACTGACCACTGACCCACCTCTACTCACCATTGATCCACCTCTACTCACCATTGACCCAACTCTACTGACCATTGACCTAACTCTACTACTGACCATTGACCCAACTCTACTACTGACCATTGACCCAACTCTACTACTGACCATTAACCCAACTCTACTGACCATTGATCCAACTCTAACAACCACTGACCCAACTCTACCAACCATTGATCCAACTCTATCAAGTCAGGTGCCAACTTGTGTCCCTCAGCACCATCTCCAGGGCTTGGAAACCCCTGCAGGGATGGGGACTCCCCTCCTGCCCTGGGCAGCCTGGGCCAGGCCCTGACAGCCCTTGCCAGGCAGGAATTGTTCCCCAGATCCAACCTCAACCTCCCCTGGCACAACTTGAGGCCGTTCCCTCTTGTCCTGTCCCTTGTTCCTGGGGAGCAGAGCCCGACCCCCCTGGCTCCAACCTCCTCTCAGGCAGTTGCAGAGCAGAAGGTCTCCCCTCAGCCTCCTTCTCTCCAGGCTGGACACCCCCAGCTCCTTCAGCTGCTCCTCACAAGTTCTCCAGACCCTTCTCCTTGTTCTCCAGACCCTTCCCCAGCTCCATTCCCCTTCTCTGGACACCCTCCAGCCCCTCCATGTCCCCTTTCTGACCCAAAACTGACCCCAGGACTCGAGGTGCTCCCTCACCAGTGCCCAGCACAGGGGGACAATCCTTGCCCTTGTCCTGCTGGCCACACTCTGGTGACACAAGCCAGAATGCTGGTGGCCTTCCTGGCCACCTGGGCACACACTGGTTCATGTTCAGTTGCTGTGACCAACACCCCCATGAACACTTCCCAGCCGGTCTCCTCAGGGAGTTGTAGAGAACACGAAGGTCTCCCTGACATGGATTATCCTTCAACTCCTGCAACTCCCACCAGCTCTGGGTGGAACAGAGGACCCAGGGATGTGGGAGAAGCCAAGCCTGGCACTTGCCTTGGCATTCTGGACGTTGCCCAGGACAGTCTCTGCATTCAGCATGTCTGGGAGCTTGGACACCATTTGACTTTCGATGGGGAGCTGCTGGTTGAGCAGGGACAGGTAATACTGAAGCTCCCCATGGGATGTGATGAGGATGCCTTCTCCTTTGGTGTCATACTGGGGCCTCCCAGCACGGCCCAGCATCTAAAAAAACATGGAGATGTGGTCAGGAGAACATCAACACTGGGTTATTTCTCCTTGCTGAAGGAAAAGAGGAACCAGATGGGTTTGGACAAGATATTGAGACTGGAATCTCTTGTCTTGATCTGCTTGT
>NW_009952364.1:3626-12570 GCF_000747805.2 Chaetura pelagica | reverse complement strand
AAGGAGAAAAAACCCAGAGCAGATCCCAAATGTTCCTCAGAAGGGGAAGGAAAAGTCCTGCCCCTCATCCCAGCAGCATCTTTATTCCCAGAACTTCACCTGCAGGATGTCCAGAGCCCCCAGCTCGGTCCAACGTCCCTTCTCAGGGCTGTAAACCTGGGTCCCCTTGATGATGACAGTGTGAGCAGGGAGGTTGACACCCCAGGCCAGGGTGGCTGTGGAGACCAGCACCTGCAGAAGCAGAAGAACCATCAAAACCTCCTTCCAGGGGAAAAGAAATGGACCTAAAATGCTGGTCCTGATGTTAGAGACACACACAAAAGGGACAAGGACTGAGAACTGTGGCTGTCTGGGAGAAGAAGGTCAGATCAACAGCAGGATCTTTGGGCTCATTTCCCAGCTCCCTGCATGACCCTCAGAAAATCAGACCATGAGATGGTTTGGGTTGGAAGGACCTTGAAGATCATCCAGTCCCACCCCCTGCATGGCCATCTCCAGTCCTGGCCACGTGCTTTTAGTTTCTCTCCTTCACCTGAAAATCCAGGCAGTGTCCACAGGCCACCAGCTGTGGTGGAGCAGGATGGGGTTGGCTACATTCAATCCTCTGGAATTCTGACCATAGGACCATTGGCAAAACATGACTCCAGCCTTTCCAGGGAAGGACCTACTCTGAGCTGAGTCATTCCTCCTGGGATTTGATGCTCACCTGGATGTGCTTGTCAGCAAAGAGATCCTCCACCAAGGTCCTGTCCACCCGGGTCATGCCCGCGTGGTGGATGGCGAAGCCGTAGGGAAGCAGGTCCTTCAGCTCCAGGTTCTGCAGGACAAAGACAACCAGCTCCAGGCTTTCCACCCCAGGCAAGGGGGAAGAAAACAAGGCAGGAGAAGATGTAGCCAAGAGAAAAGACTCCAAAAACTGCACCAAAGCAGCAAAAACTCTGCAGATGCAACTGGGTTCTCCTGGAAGAACCATCTGGTCAAGGAGTTACCTTGCACTGCTCAGCTTCGGTCCTCAGCACCTCGGTGGAGGCTGAGCCCTCCCTCAGGAAGAGGCCCAGGGTGTCCTTCTCCAGGCACATGTCCCTGATGGCCCGGGCTGTCTTCCCAGTCTCCTTCCTGGAGTGAACAAACACCAACACCTGGTAAAGAAGGAGATGGAACCACGGTTGAGAGAGGGACCACGACGAGTTGGTCGGCAAAGGGGTTTGGTCCAACCTGCTCCTGGTGTTCAGGAGGAGGGAAGATCAAGAACTAGTCCTGGGAACCCTCCAGGAAACTCTTGACCTACTGAGGCACCACAAACCCTCCCTCACCCTCCAAGGTTCTACATTCCTCAGAGAACATCCACGTTCCTGCCTCTCTGGGCACGTCAGACAGTCTCAAGAAAGTGACTCCCCAAACCAGGACCAAGTCCATGAGGACCAAGAAGAAATCAAGGCTCAAACCTGGTTCTTCCCAGCATGCTCCATAATCTTCTCATAGACAATCTCATTCATGATCTGGAAACGTTTGATGGCTTTCTTCTCTGTGATGCCCACATAGGTCTGCTCCAGGGGCACGGGGCGGAAGCTGGAAGGAATAAAACCAAGTCCATCCAAGAGGAGAAGAAGGAAAACCCCAACCCAAGGTCCTAGCAAGAGGATTTTGGACTAGGAAATCAATTCGTTTCCTTTCTGCCCCAATTTATCCAGGGATTTGGAAGCTCCAGATCTGCCTGGTTAAGGTTATGCAGGAGAGGAGAGTGATGGGTGTTCCTGTTTCCTGGAAGCCATTTGCTCCACACACATTCTGGGAGCAGAAGTGATGGTTTCATCCTGCTCTAAGCTCCATCCCTCAGGATCTGCAGCACACAGGTACTGCAAAGTCCATCCACCTTCTCCAAAGCACCTCCTGGGATGAAGGAGAAGGCACCAGCACATCCAAGAGCAACCAAAAGCAGGCTGAGAGGGAGGTGAATGCCTGAGGAGACCATGGAACCATCTGACACATTCCCAGCTCTCCATGGCCACCCATCCACCAGTGGATCACCATGATCTTCTAGAGTCACAGTCATAGAGTTGTCAGGGTGCTAGGGTTGGAAAGGACCTCTGGAGATCATCCATCCAACCCCTGCCAGAGCAGGGTCACCTCCAGCAGGTCCCACAGGAACACCTCCAGCTGGGGTTGGGATGTCTCCAGAGAAGGAGCCTCCACAGCCTCTCTGGGCAGCCTGGCCCAGGGCTCTGCCACCCTCACAGCCAACAAGTTCCTCCTCAGCTTCAGATGGAACTTCCCACCTTCCAGCTCCTGCCCATGGCCCCTTCTCCTGGCCCTGGACACCCCTGAGCACAGCCTGGTCCCCCCTCCTCACACCCCCTGCGGCCAGATGCCCCAGCCCCTCAGCACCTCTGTGGCCCTGCCCTGGCCTCTCCAGTAGCTCCTTGGCCTTCAGCAACTGGGCAGCCCAGAACTGGACCCAGTTCTCCAGATGGAGCCTCACCAGGGCAGAGCAGAGGGGCAGGAGAACCTCCCTGACCTGCTGGCCACCCTCTTCTTGATGCCCCCCAGATGCCATGGGCCTCCTTGGCCACAAGGACACCTTCCTGGCTCATGGTCACCCTGTTGGCCACCAGGTCCTTCTTCCCAGAGCTGCTCTCCAGCAGGTCACCCCCACCCTGTGCTGCTCCATGGGTCTGTCCCTCCCGAGATGCAGCACTTGGTGAACCTCATTCAGTTCCTCTTTGCCCAACTCTCCAGCCTATCCACATCACCCTGGGTGGAAGCTCAGCCTTCTGGTGTGACCCCACCCCCTTCCCAGTTCTCCCCAGCTTCCACCATACCTGTTATCAAAGTAGAACAAGCCCTTGGCTGGGTCCACCCTCAGGAAGGTGGCCACGTCCTCGTAGTTGGGGAGGGTGGCACTCAGCCCCACCAGCCTCACGTCCTCCTGGGTCATCTCGATGTTGCGGATGGCTCTGGCCACCAGGGACTCCAGGACAGGTCCTCTGTCATCGTGCAGGAGGTGGATCTCATCCTACGGAGAGGAAAACATCACCCTCTGACTCCAAACCTACTTGGTCAGACCCCATTTGGGTCCCAGTTTCTCAGCAGAGATCCCCCGGGGCCTCCAGCTGCTCACCAGGATGACCAGTCGCACCAGTTGGGTGTAGGTACGTTCCCCTCCCTTGCGGGTGATGATGTCCCACTTCTCTGGGGTGCAGACAATGATCTGGGTGGCACTGATCTCCTCCTTGCACAGCTGGTGGTCCCCGGTCAGCTCGGCCACGTTGATGCCGTAGGTGGCCAAACGCTGGGAGGGAGCAAGGGTTAGGGTGGGACAAGGTGTGTCCCACTGGGACATCATGGAATCCCTGACTGGTTTGGGTTGGAAGGACCTGAAAGACCATCCAGTCCCACCCCCTGCATAGGCAGGGACACCTCCCACCAGCCCAGGCTGCTCCAAGCCCCATCCAACCTGCCCTTCAACACCCCCAGGGATGGGGCAGCCACAGTTGCCCTGCCCAACCTGGGCCAGGCTCTCACCACCCTCACAACAAAGAATTCCCTCCTCATCTCCAACCTCCAGCTCCCTCTCCCAGTTTTCATCCATCCCCCTCATCCCATCGCTCTTACCCTTGTCCCAAGTCCCTCCCAGCTTTCCCAGAGCCCCTTCAACTCCTTCACACCAACCATTAGTTGGACTGGATGATCTTCAAGGTCTTTTCCAACCCAAACCACTCTTGGATTTCATAGCCAAAAACCCATCTTCTCCCCACAAGCCTCTGCCAGAGCTTAGATCCCTCTGGAAGCCACCACAACGAAGCTCATAATCCTCAACCAACAGCTAAAGCATGAGCTGGACTGGAGCTCTCCTCACCTTCCCAAAGCTGCCCACCATCTCCTGCACCAAGGACCTCATGGGTGCAATGTAGATGATCTTGAAATCATCCACGTTGATGGTCCCATCGATGTTGATGTGCTTCCCTATTTCCCTCAGCATGCACATGAGGGCCACATTGGTCTTCCCAGCACCCTGGAACACAAGTAGAACCAGGCCCATCAAGGGGAGGAATCAATTCCATGGAGAGGAACAACCCCATGGAGCAGCAGAGAGTGGGGGTGACCTGCTGGAGAGCAGCTCTGGGAAGGACCTCAGGGTCCTAGTGGCCAACAGGGTGACCATGAGCCAGCAAGGGGTCCTTGTGGCCAAGGAGGCCCATGGCATCTGGGGGGCATCAAGAAGAGGGTGGCCAGCAGGTCAGGGAGGTTCTCCTGCCCCTCTACTCTGCCCTGGTGAGGCTCCATCTGGAGAACTGGGTCCAGTTCTGGGCTGCCCAGTTGCTGAAGGCCAAGGAGCTACTGGAGAGGCCAGGCAGGGCCACAGAGATGCTGAGAGGACTGGATGTGGCTGAACACCCCAACTGTCCCAGCCTGTCCCCAGAGCAGAGCTGCTCCAGCCCTCAAATCAGCTCCAAGGCCTCCTCTTGACTCTCTCCGGGAGCTCCAAGTCCTTCTGATGGTTGGGCCTCCAGAACTTGGACCCAACCCTGCAGGGGTTGGGTCTCAGGTGCAGGTTCAGCCTTTTCCACCCATAGAAGATCCTCCTGGACCTCCCATTCCCAGTAGACTCACCGTGGGAGCACAGAGGAGCAGGTTCTCATCCGACTCCAGCGCCGCGCGGTAGAGTTTGCTCTGGATCCTGTTCAAGGTTTTAAATCCCTCAAATCCAGCCTGGGCATATTTGGGCAACTTTTCCACCGAAACCAGTTGCTGAAAATGGAAATCATGGAGCTCAGGACCTTTGTTTTGGTCCCTCAAGGGACCTGCAGGGAGCTCAGAAAGATCCTGAGAACTCAGAAACAACCTGAGGAGCAACCGGGACACGTTGTCCTCCAGATGGACAGAAAAGAAGCCCAAGGATGATGGAGCAGATGAGAAGGAGATCAAACAAGGCTGGTGGACTCCAAGAAGGACAAGTCCCAGCTGGCTACACCATCAGGACAGCAGATCCCCACCATGCCCTCATGGTGGGAGAGATCAACTCACACTCCTGCTGATCAAAGGGGGTGATTGATCACCAGGCACCACCAACCAGCCAGATCTCCAGCCCACATCCCAGCAAGGAGGGACCAAAAGGGGGCAGAGGAGCCCCTGAGATGGAAACGACCAGCACAAGATCCACAGTCCACAAGTGAGGAACCAGAAACCAGGAAGTCTCCTTGGCCACGTGAAATCCCTATGCTCAAAATAACAGTTCCCAGGAAGGACCCCTCACGATACTGGCAACAACTCATGGAGACAGAGAAGGGTTTGGGTGGGAAGGGACCTTCCAAGGTCAAGAACAAGGACAACTTCAATTAGATCAGGTTGCTCAGAGCCCCATCCAACCTGTCCAGCTTTTCCAAGCCCTTGCCATCCCCAGCCTTTCCCCAACCCACATGCAGGACTTTGCGCTTGGTCTTGTCGAACCTCATGAGGTTCACAGAGCCCTTCTCCAGGTCCCTCTGGATGGGATCCCATCCCTCTGGATGGTACCTTATCCCTCTGGATGACACACCCTGCCGTTCTGGACGGGATCCCATCCCTCTGGATGGTACTTTATCCCTCTGGATGGTACCTTGTCCCTCTGGATGACACACCCTGCCCTTCTGGATGGGAACCCATCCCTCTGGATGGTACCTTGTCCCTCTGGATGACACACCCTTCCCCGCTGGATGGGATCCCATCCCTCTGGATGACACCCTGTCCCTCAGGCCCATCAACTGCCCCACTCATCTCGGGGTCACCTGCTGTTTCACTGATGTTGTCCTCAATCCCACTGTCTACGTGGCTGATGGGGAACCCATCAGTCCCAGTAGGGACCCCTGAGGGACACCACTTGTCACCCTCTCCATCTGGACAGCAAACCATTGCCCACCACCCTCTGGATGTGACCATCCAACCAATTCCTCACCCACTCACCACATCCTTCTCTCTCCCAGTGTAGAGGGAAGGATGTCATGGAGGACATCCTAAAGCCCTCACAGAAGTCCTGCTAGATGACAACAGCCACCTGGTCACTCAACACACCTCCTGCTGAGGGTCACCCACCTCTTCAGAGCCAAAAGGCTTTGGCTTGAGGGCAGGCACATGCACCTCCTCGTAGCCCTTGCGCTGCCGGCGGAAGGAGCCGTCGGGGAGTTGGCACCTCTTGTTGGCCATGAAGTGACTTCCTTGGGCAAACACCAGGTCCTCCAGGTCCAGCACCTGCCTAGGAGCCAGTGCCTGAAGAGAGCAACGGGAAAGGGACAAGGATCAGGGGACAACCTTCTCCTGCCATTCTGCACCATGGGACCCGAGGAAGAGCGACGCGACCAACTGGTAACGCCCCTCGGGCACATCAGGGGCTTGTTCGTGGTGTTTCCCATCCATCCCACCTCAAACATTCCTTCTGCCCTTCACTGAGGCTGGGAAAAGAGGACATCAAAGAGTTGTACCTCTCCTCCTTGGTCCAGATCCATGGTCTCCAAGTCAGTGTCCATGCGGGACTGACGGACGCGCTCCCGGCGAGAACGTTCCTCCTGTGGGAAGGGATGGGAGCTGAGCCCTGTGGGAAGAGCTGCTGAGGCTCCTCCATGGGATGGCCAGGTTCTCCTGGTGTCTCAGCACCACCATGAGCCACCACTTCACCCAGGCACATCACCAGAACATCATTTCTGGCTGCAGGAACCAAAACTTGGCTTCCAGGAGAGGAGATGAAGGAGAGCAGGGAGTGGAGACACCCAGACCTGCTGCCCACCCAGCCACCAAACTGGGCCTCCAGATCAACATCACCAGGGGGTTTCAGCAACAAAGCAGGAATATCCCCCCCCAAAACAACCCCCAGATCAGTCAAGGAACTGCTGGGGTCCAAAGGCCAAGTAGATGTTGCCCTGTGGGAGGGATTAATAACAACAAACATGTCACATCCCAACCCTGGGTCATGAGATGATCAGAAGAGACCAGGGTGTTTCATTGTGGTGACCCTGAATCATTAGGAGCTGATTAGAGGTGACCAGAGTGTTGTGCTGTGGTGACCACAGGCCACGAGATGATCAGAAGTGACCAGGGTGTCTGATTGTGGTGACCCTGGATCATCAGGAGCCCACAGGTGTGACCAGGGTGTTTGATCAGGCTGAGCCTCCCCCAGAAGAGGCCCAGAGGAGAGCTGGAGCTGTCAGGAGACCATGAACACCAGCACCAACCAGTGAAAGCTGCTGAGATGGCCCTTTTCCTGGGAAAAGCAGAGGGGCAGTGACCCAGAAACAAGAAGTGGTCAAGATCCCACCCCCTTGGCAACATCTCCCACGGCCTCATGCTCCAGCTGAGTCAGCTTCTCCTCTCACCACCAGCAAACCCAGGGTGACCACAGAAGGTGGAGAAAATCCCACCATCCCTGCTCCAGCCCTACCCGGATCAGATCCTCCTTCTCTGTCTCGTGCAGCTGGTACAGGAACTTGGAAAGTTCTGGATCTGCTTCCATCTTCCCCATGATCCGCTCCTTCTCCGCTTCGCTTTGGGCACTGGCCAGCAAGGTGCAGTACAGGACTGGGGGGAGAGCAGGGATGGATGAGGGGAGATCCCAGGGATGGATGAGGGGAGATCCCAGGGATGGATGAGGGGAGATCCCAGGGGTGGATGAGGGGAGATCCCAGGGGTGGATGAGGGGAGATCCCAGGGGTGGATGGGGAGAGATCCCAGGGGTGGATGGGGAGAGATCCCAGGGATGGATGAGGGGAGATCCCAGGGGTGGATCGGGGGACATCCCAGGGATGGGTGAGGGGACATCCCAGGGATGGGTGGGGGGAGATTCCAGGGATGGATGGGGGGAGATCCCAGGGATGGATGGGGGGAGATCCCAGGGATGGATGGGGGGAGATCCCAGGGATGGATGGGGGGAGATCCCAGGGATGGATGGGGGGAGATCCCAGGGATGGATGGGGGGAGATCCCAGGGATGGATGGGGGGAGATCCCAGGGATGGATGAGGGGAGATCCCAGGGATGGATGAGGGGAGATCCCAGGGATGGATGAGGGGAGATCCCAGGGATGGATGGGAGGAGATCCAGGGATGGGAGAATGGAAAATCCAAGGATGGCAGGGAAGAAAATCAAGATACAAGAGGGAATAAAATCCAAGGATGGGAGGAGGGAACATCCAGGGATGGGAGAAGGGGGTCAAGAGTTGGACCAAAAGGAAGGAGCAAAGAACATGGATCCAGACATCACGAAGCAGGTTGAGAAGCCTGGGATTGGGCTGGAATCATGTCAGGGCAGCAGGGAAGGACCAAAGTTGTAGAGAATGTCCCCAAGGTTGGAGGGAATGTCCCTGTCACTCACTCATCATCCGGTGCTGCCGCAGGACCTTGATGAAGTCAAAGGTGTTGAAGCCCAAGAGCAGCACGAGCTGGTTCTCACATTCCCGGTCATCGCTGGCAGTCTGGGAGGAGAAAAACCAGGGAATGAGCAGTTATCCCAGAGCCTTCCATGGAAAAAGAGGTCTCCTGAAGTTAAGGAAAAAGCTTGGCAGCTCAGGTGGCTACTGACCTTCAGGATCTCCAGGACTTCATCTGCCTTCTTCTGGGAAACGATGGCGTCGTCATAGAAGCGGCTCAGCTGGCGCTGGAGCCAGAAGGCGTCGATGTCTCGAGGGTGCAGGTCTTTCTTCTTGGAGCTCATCAGCTCCCCTGATGCCACAAGCTGAAGAAACCCCCCCACAAAATGTTATGGCCCTGCCAGGGGACAGTGTGGAGCAAGAGTTTGGAGCTTCTCTCTCCCAGACACCCAGCACGTTCCACTGGGGCAGCAGCCAGAGACACAGAATCACCATGGGATGGGTTGGGTGGGAAGGGAGCTGAAAGATCATTCAGCTCCAACCCCCTGCATGGGCAGGGACACCTCCCACCAGCCCAGGCTGCTCCAAGCCCCATCCAACCTGCCCTTCAACAC
>NW_009952364.1:2114-2414 GCF_000747805.2 Chaetura pelagica | reverse complement strand
ACCCCCTGCATGGGCAGGGACACCTCCCACCAGCCCAGGCTGCTCCAAGCCCCATCCAACCTGCCCTTCAACACCCCCAGGGATGGGGCCTTTCCCATACCCATGTTCTGGATCTCCTTGTCTCCTCCATAATCTGTGATCTTCTTGCCCAGGTTGACCAGCACGTGGTACCGGGTGTCGTCGGTCTGGCCCAGCAGAAGATCAATCTCCTTCCTCCTCTCCTTGTCCCGCAGCTTCTCGTTCTTCAGCACCGCCAGGACCTCGTCAGCAGCTCCACAGAGGATGTCACGAGGCTGCAGG
>NW_009952364.1:0-2072 GCF_000747805.2 Chaetura pelagica | reverse complement strand
ACCCCTGCCAGAGCAGGGTCACCTCCAGCAGGTCCCACAGGAACACCTCCAGCTGGGGTTGGGATGTCTCCAGAGAAGGAGCCTCCACAGCCTCTCTGGGCAGCCTGGCCCAGGGCTCTGCCACCCTCACAGCCAACAAGTTCCTCCTCAGCTTCAGATGGAACTTCCCACCTTCCAGCTCCTGCCCATGGCCCCTTCTCCTGGCCCTGGACACCCCTGAGCACAGCCTGGTCCCCCCTCCTCACACTCCCTGGAGATATTGATCAGCACTGAGGAGATCCCTTCTTAATTCATTAATTAACAGAGAATCAATTTGCTACATGAAGAGGACAGGGTTGGTCCCTCCTATTTTTGGACCCCCCCACACCACCACCACGTCCTCAGGGCAGCACTGACAGAGCAAACCCACCCCAGGGGGTGATGGGACCAGGAAATGGCCAATTTTAGGTCAGAAATGGGACACTGAGGGGCTGGAAAGTGTCCAGGGAAGGGCAATGGAGCTGGGGAAGGGGCTGGAGCAGAAGGAGAAGGGGCTGGAGAACTTCTGAGAGACCTGGGGGTGTTAATCATGGAAAGGAGGAGGCTGAGGGGAGACCTTCTGCTCTGCAACTGCCTGAGAGGAGGTTGGAGCCAGGGGGGTCAGGCTCTGCTCCCCAGGAACAAGTGATGGGACAAGAGGGAACGGCCTCAAGTTGCCCAGGGGGGTTTAGGTTGGATCTTGGGAACAATTTCTCCATGGAAAGGGTTGTCAGGCCCTGACCCAGGCTGCCCAGGGCAGGGGGGGTCCCCATCCCTGGAGGGGTTTCCAAGCCCTGGAGATGGTGCTGAGAGACACGGGTTGGTGACCACGCTGGGGTTGATCTTGGAGGTTTCTTCCAACCTCAGCAACTCCATCATGAAACCACTCAAAGGGAGGATCTCACAGGCTCTGAATCCTCTGCTGGAGCAGGGATGTCCCCATCCCCAGGTCCCCATGCTCACCTGGTCCCCCAGAGCTGCCTGGATGAAGCTCAGCAGCACCTCATAGGTCTCACGGGTCTCCTTGGTCTTGGGCTTGTAGATGATCCCCACCATCTCATCAATGCCCTCGGAGAGCAGCGTGTAGCCCTTCATCTTGTTGATGTCATGTCTGTCCTCGTCACGTTTCCTCCTCCTGCACACAGGGAAGGGGCAGCTCAGCCCTCCCAGCCCAACCATCAAAACCTTCCAAACTGGTCTTTTTCTCTCCCATTGTTTTCACTTTCTTAACACAAGACTTGGCAACATCTCAGCATCTTCCATCATCGTGGAATGGGTTGGAGAAGATCTTAAAGATCATTTAGATCCAAACCCCCCAAAGGCAGGGACACCTCCCAGCAGCCCAGGCTGCTCCAAGCCCCATCCAACCTGCCCTTCAACACCCCCAGGGATGGGGCAGCCACAGCTTCCCTGGGCAACCTGGGCCAGGCTCTCACCACCCTCACAACAAAGAATTCCCTCCTCATCTCCAACCTCCAGCTCCCTCTCCCAGTTTCAAGCCAATCTTGGCTGATTTTAACCCACATCCCTGCGCTCAAACCCCCAAAAAACCTTTCCCACTACTCAGTGCTCCCCAAAACATCCTATCCTGAGCCCTAAAACCATCTCCTGGCTCCATCATTCCAAAGCTGGAACGAAAAATAAACTTCCCAGAGGATTTTCCACACAAATGTTCTCCCTTCCTTGAAGCCCCTTAGGTCTCAGGTCCCACTCACTTGGCTCTTCTCTCCTCCTGCATCTGGGGCTTGGTCCTCTGGGCTTTGTCCCCCATTCGGGTCCCCTCCAGTTTGCCCACCAGGGACAGAACCTCCCCCGTGGGCTCATCCCGCCGGGTCCGGTCGATCAGGGAACGATCGGCTTGGAGAACGAGGTTGGAATTCTGGGAAGAGGGAGAAGAAGGGATGAGGGGGATGGGAAGAACTGCTGGGGGTCCTGCTGTGGGGCTGATCAGGGTCATGGGTCCCCCCCCCAGAGGGAGCAAATCAGGGTCTTCCCATGGTTTTGATTTGGGCTGTGGGTCCCTCTGTGGGGCTCATCAGGGTCCCCCCATGGGG
>NW_009952363.1:1666435-1688486 GCF_000747805.2 Chaetura pelagica | reverse complement strand
ATGCTAGACTGGGGAACCCTCTGTCACCAGCAGGCACTGAGCACAGGCACTGCCCTGACTTACCAAGCAGATGAAACACAAACACAGAATGAAGAAGCAGGACCAGACTGCATCGCTCAACTAGAGCAATGAAGTCTCTGCAGATCTCAAGTAACCAACTTCTGACCAAGCAGAGACTTCATGGGGGAACGAAGCCCATGGGTTTCTGCTCTGGGATCTCCCACCTTCCTCCAGAGCACTCAGGGCTGAGAGGTGGAGATGAGGGGTAGCAAAGACAATAGCTGAGCAGAGAGACCATAGTCAGCAACTGGGCAAGACCAAGGGGAGATCTGGCCTGGCAGTGCACAAGCACAGGGAGTATCTGTCAGAACATCTGTGCCAGGGAGCACAAGAGGTGGGACAGGAGAGGAAAACAGTGCTGAGACGGGGAGTGAAGAGGCTGGAACCAGACTTGCAGGAGACTGGAAATGGGATGGAAACCATCACGTGCAACCACTGAATTAAAGTGCGTATTAAAATTGCACAGATATCTCTCCTTAAGGCATCCACCAGTTCCTAGTGCTCATATTTCATGGCCTTTCTGGGTGGTTTTGAGGACAGGAGCAAGCCAGCTGTGTGCAGTGCCCTGAAACACAGTGGCAGCTGCATCACACGATGGTCTGGCTTGCCACGGAGTCCAATCAGACCTGCCTAGGTTGCAGAGTGTGTTGCTCCCCCCTCCACCAGGGGAAATTAATCTCCCAGGGTCTGCCAATGCAGTGTCACCTTGGGTTAAGCCAAAACCCTTGCAATAAAATCCCTACAGCAAGAGGGTGCTTTGTGTTCAACCCTGAGCCTCTGAAGAACTTTCCCCTCTCATTGGCTCTGCAACAATCAAACAAAAGGAAAGAAGTTGTTATGAAAATAGCAAAACAGAGGGTGCTGAAACCTTGGCCTCAAGACTGGGAGTCTTTCTGCACCTGTATAAGCAGCAGAGAGATGGCTGGTGGTGCCAGACTGCAGGGACCAGGAGCAAACACGGGGTCAGGGACACCCCAGGGATGACCCAACTACCCAGAGCTGTCAATCTGCCACCAAAGCAGGGAGCTGGCTTTTTTGTGCTCCCCCCTGGGTGAAGCAGAGCCCTTGGTGAATTGATTTGCTCATCTCAGACAAGAGATGTCTCTCTTTGTTAAGTCCACAGTGCTCTGAAAGCAGCTGAAATGACAAACCCTTCCCTAGGACCAGAAACCAAGTTATTAACCAGAGTTAGGCTGGGACCTTGTCAGCGAAACGTAATGAAGGGAAGAGGTGCATTTGCTGGCACCACAAGACAATGATGGACCACTCAGGTTGCCCTACAAAGCAACAAGGGTCTCAGGACACTGTAGCAATGGAAGAATACTGACCTAGATGCACAAGGCACTGGTGCTTATGAAGAAGGCACAGGGAAAGCAGGAGAGCAGACTTCATATCAACAAAAAGCACAAGTTCACCATCTGAGTAGAGACATAAAAAGGCCAAGCAGAGATACATGAATCTGTGAATGCAGCAACAGGGCAGGCACCCAGATGGAAAATAAATATTTAGGCTAATGGGTAGTAATGGCAAGAGAAAGTAAATTAGATAGGAATAAACAGTCTACTGAGAAGGGCAAATAACCTAACTATCTTTTAAGGAGGAGTTTGATCACTTTATAGAAGGGATTATATGGATAAGTAGCTCATGATGGAAAGTAAAGGGGCTTCTCTCTCCCATCTGGACCTGTGTTCTCACACACCCTGCCAGCAAATATAAAGAAGGATTTCAGCCTCCCAAAGCAGCCCTGAAGCACAAACCTTCTAGATAGCTGTAGTATCTTTGCTCACGTTATTAAATTTCAGAAAGAATCCAAAGGTTCTCTGCAGAGTAAATGATAGCTAAGTAGATCATCTCTGTGGAGTAGGAGATATTTTATTGACCAGACAGCCATCTGTGTCCTTCATTAATAGTAATAAATAATTGATGTCACACTAAATAAAGCAATAAGCTGTTACAGATATCAAGGACAAATGACCAGCTCCTGTGAGGATGCCTCACCTGTGTTCACTTCTCAGTAGCAAAGAATCCAGACCAGAGCTCAACATCACTATGGTAAGTGCTGTGCACAGAGCAAAAGCTGGTGCCTGCTACACACCACTTACAGGTAACAGAGCAATTGTGCTCAGCAAAGGGCTGGTGGTACTCCCAACTGTTCTCCAAATCCCTGCAGGACTCTCTTCCCCCTCATTTCCATTCAACTGCCTTCTCAGGACTGGTCTGTCCCAAACCATCCAAGTCCCCAGGCAGATTCTGAAAATCAATCTCTGCTCTGCTAATGACAGCTGGGAAGATGCAGCTCACTCCAGCTGGCATTTTCTTTCTTTCTCCAGTGCTCCCCTCACTGCTGCCTCATCCTCTTCCACAGACATGGCTGTGGAGTTTGGCAAACCTCCTCTTTTTGGGCTGGTAAACATCTTATACTGATGCTGGTGCTGTGGTGGGTCAGAGCTCTCCCTAAAAGAAAAGGAAAAGAACAACACACTTGGAACTTGCAGGGTGTTTACCCCATTTTATGAAGCTTTGCAAACTTCTGGTCACACCAGCTCCAGCTACACTGCAGCACATAGGTCAACCCAGCAGGGATGGCTCTGGGATGGCCACCTGGGAGCCCAGCCTGATGTCTGCTCTGGAGAAGAAGGACATCTACAGACTTGGCTGGCAACCTGCTCTTGGGCAAGTACATTTCTCATGGCAGGAGGCAGGAAAGGGGAGTGAAGAATGTGAATGGATGGGAGCAGGCTCCCATCTGAGTGAGGCTCACTCAGAGCATCCAACAATTTTTGCCTCAGTCCTTCCAGCAAGACCTGTGCCAGTGCCCAGCAATTGCAAACAGTAGGCAGGATGAATCACCTACCAACCATCCCACTGAAGATGTTACAGCATTGAATTCGACCTGATGAAACAAAAGAGTGAGGCCAGGAGCCTCCAGGCAGTTAGAGGAGCAAAAAGAAGCTCTGGGACCCACACAGGTGTTCTCACACCTTCAGTCCACATCCATGCACCAAGAGCAGCATGGACAGAACCCAGGCAGTGCAAACCAAAGTGGAAGAGAAGATGAGAGGAGATGTCCCTGCTGTGTTTTACCTTCAAGATTCCTTGAAAGATCACGCGGGGGGAAAGTAGGGAGGCACCAACGTCTCTATCGTGACAGCTTCTTTATTAGCCTGGAGGAAACCAACCCTGCAACACTACCAGTCACTTTCTTCTGATTGTGGTTTTCTCTCTCTGTCTTTCTCCCTTTTGCTTTTTTTCAACCTGTTTTCAATTTACTCTTGTGGCATCTCTGCCGGTGACCTCATTCTGGGACTTAAAGGCGGGGGGGGGGAAGAGAGTGTCCTTTAAAAAAGAAATGAAAGAAATAATGTTTTATTTAGCTTGGTTGGTTTTGAAGCTTTAGCAGAAGAAAGATTAACCTTTTCTGCCTAACTTAATGAAAACAAGGAGAAAGCCTGTATGGATACATAAATATCTGTGTGGGTACAGAGCAGGCACGATCGTGTTACAGCCCCGGTGGAGCTGTAATGGGGAACAGGCGCGTTCCTGCGCAGCAGCTCCCAATTCCTGATCCATTTTCAAGGAAAGAAAAACAGAGTAGAATGTCAGAGGCCCAAATGGGCATAAGTGAGGGAGCCCAGGGAAAGCAGATGGGGCCCAGCAAGGACCTGAGTCCCCAGCAGTGACCTCCCAAGCAATGCCAGTGAAACAGATGGAAAAAGAGACCTTACTCCAGTTTGCTCTTGCCAGGTTTTGGTTCCTGAAATGAGGAAACAAATGGCGTGTTCAGCCCTCCAAGTCTGTCACCTTTTGGGGGTGGTCATCTCACCCCTTTTTCCTCCAGGGATCTTCCTCTGAGGAGGGCAGGTCCAGAGGGGAGCTGTGAGCAGAAGGCTTGGACCAGGTTTTTGGATGGGTAGATGGAGCACAAGCTCGCAAGGTGGTTTCTCCACCATAAGGTGGTACCTTAATGTGCTTTGGATCTGGCACTTGGTGGAGGAAGGCAGTGGAAGGTGGTTTGTCTTGGAGATGATGGGCTGATTTAAATTAGTGCAACATAACTTTAGGCAATGGAGCTGTTGCGATTTACATCAGCAGATGGTCTGTCTCACTGCCTACAGCATTAAAAGCAGACCATCCCTACTGATCCTGGTGGAAGGATGGCAAAACCTCCTTCCCTACATGACTTGCCAGATTACAAAGAAATGAAAAGGCCTAGTTATTACTAAAAAATCTTCCTGCTCACATTCTGGAAGCATCCAGACAAGCCAACCTCTCATGTTAGGTGGGAGTCTAAGCCCCACACCCAAAAAGCCTGCAGCCTCTGAAATAATGTCTTTGTCACAACTTCTCACAAAGACACATCCATTGGGAATCCCTCTGGCTGGACACAGGTTGTCCAGGCTGAAACAGAAAAGTCAGTGATTACACTGTGCAACTTCAGGCACTGCTTGTGCCTCATTTGCCAGCTTGTACAAAGGTGTAAACCACAGCACTCTGAACAACTTCATCTATGGCTACATGCTACCTGACACACCAACAATGATGAAGAGCTCTGCTCTGGGCTTCCCAGTTCCTCTGCTCATGGACAACTGCATTTGTAGATGGTTAAATTTAAGGAGCAATGCTTTAGCTGAGCTAAGAGCAAAAGTTGCATTCCAGTGCTACCAAAGTCCCACAAAGGGCTTCACTAGTGCTCTCCAGGGCTAGAATCTGCTGCATGTGGAGTGATCATGTGCAACTGAAGGATGGGCTGTGTTGCACTGTTCTTATCAAGAGCAGCCAGTCAAACAGATGGAAATGGTGTTAATTTGGGTGAGCTGCAATGTTCTAAAAACGTGATGCACAAGGCTAATAATGAGTGTGCTCTTCTGTAACAGTCAGCAGTAGGACTTGCTGCTCCTTCACCCCAACTCTCCACAGACTGCTTATCACAGCTCTTTCTCAGTCATTGTTTAAGACCTCAGAAAAACTGCTTCAAATCATGTAAAACTGCATTACCTCCTCCTTCTCCCCCAAGCAGTATGCTGCTGGAGGAGACTGAGAATTAATGCATGTCATTTGGTGCTGTGAGCCATCCAGTATTTCTCAAGGTTCACTGGGTTGCTAAGGGTCAACCACAGCCAGACACAAGCTGACTCTGCTATGCTTGGAGCCATCCAGGCATGAGCCAGTTCCAACCTCAAAGCCGTGTATTCACATTAGCATGGTGGAGAGTCCAAGTGAATTTATCTCTTCCCTTGGAGTTTGTTTTGAGCTCTGCAGCATGTTAAAACAGTTACTTGATTTCAAGGCAAAGTGGAAACCAATTCATGCTGGGAATTGTGCAGATGCAAAGCAAAGACATGAGCTTTGTCCTCAGATACTTCATCTCTGGCAGAAGATTTTGTCCATCATCACAGATCTGGTTCTCACTCTCACCACCACACATCTAGTTGCTATGCTTGTTTTCACCTTCCTTTCATTTTTAGCTTCATTTAAATTAGAGATTTCTAAACAATGAACCAGTGGGCCAGACACTTGGTGGTCCCCCAAGGCCCATAGTCAGCACTCTGTAGCAGATCCAGGGACTGTACAGAGTGCTATGTTCATCAGGAATCCCACCAGCCTTGCTACAGCCCAGAGCCACTCTGCTACAGGATAAACTGAGATGTCAGATATTTCAGAGATGGCAACAAAACCAGTATCACAACTTCTTTCTTCTTAAACACACAGAACTACTGCACTTCTGCAGTTCCTAGGGGAGTGAGCTACTGTCCAAAAATAACTCTCAAATTTTGGATGCAAAGATGACAAGGACGTGGCCTCCACCAGTCCAGGGCACTGAGAGGTTCCATCTTCTGCAGGGATTCACATGGCTAAACTTGAAAGGAAGGAGCAGTTTTCACCATGAGAGATGTCAAAGGACAGATCCTGGGATCCTTCCTAAAGAAAGCTCAACAACAAGGTCCTGGGGATAAACCTACAAGGCATCTGACACACAAACTTCCCAACCTGCCTAGTATTCAATAGTCTATGAAGAAAGCAGGGGAGACTTGCCAAAGAGCAGGGTCAGGTCCTTCATTTCCAGCTCTGCTAAGAAGTCTCTTACCTTTATTTTCAGTTCTTTATGACCAAATACTCCAGCAGTTTAATGCCCCACAGACCCCACTGGATGGCTTGCACTCACTGGCAATCAAGCCTTCTGCACAGATGCAAATACCAGACTAGCAGGAGAGGGAAAGAACATTTCCTAGAAAGAAACTCAGTGTGCAATTAATTGCTAAAACCGTAATTATCTCAGGTGATTTGTCAAATCAAATTAATGTAAACCTATGCTGAACAGCCACCAGCTAATCTGTGCTTCACTTCTTGCCCTTATTGGAAAAGTGCATTTTTTAGACTTGGCCAATTTATTCCATATTGTCACTGTTGCCTGACCCTGCACCTGGTCCCTTCTTACACTTCACAGCTCAGTGCTGGAAAGTGGACCTGTAGTGGTAAGCAATTTAAAGAAAATATTCTTTGTTTGGCCCCTTTTGTTCTAAACAGAGCTAATACATGTAGACCCTGATGAATTAGTGATAAGACTTTGGCCCAGTATTTTCCAAAGGGCTCAGCACACACAACTGCAGCCAGACCTGCAGCCTGCTAGCCAACAAACACTTACAAGAATTGATTCTGATGGAGGAACCTGCATGGAAGCAGACCTCTGATTTGGCCTTAATACACAGTTTCGGACATTTGAGAATGCGGGGGCAGATCTTCAGTTCATAAAATCTCCTGTAGCTCCCTTGAAGTCAATGGAACAATAACAATTTACACTAGCCGAGTTTCTGCATCTTGGCTGTGAGCTATTTGGAACAACTACACCATAATGATTATTACAGATATTTCAGATCACTTGTCTAAGACAGATAGGAGAATACCACTGCGTAAGAAAATAAAGAGATGGTTTGCTATGATTTCCAAAGAATTATTGAAACATATCTTGCAAACATTTACACATTTTTAGGTTTATTCATGTGAGTTGTTCCATTACATGCGTGTGCCAGATAAACTAATGTACATGCTTGCAGGACTAAGGTTAAAACTTGTGCAAGCACAGCAAATTATAAATATTTTTGTAGACATGTTCAGTTACCTTGGATTCAGACTAGAAAGCATGTCACTTGACTGTGCCTCTTTTCATAACTCTCCATTTATCCAAGCAGGTACCACAAGAGAAGCCAAACACAGTATCAGGATAAAACTGAGAAAAGAAGCAATTATCTGACCAAACTCAAGACAGAAAAAACACACTACGTCAGGACTAATGTATGCAGGACTTGACATCAGTCCTTGAACAAGGAATTACCTGGGTTACTAGAGTATATTCACAAAAGCTTCCTAAGGACACAGCTAGTGAATCATTCACTTATCAATTTCCCCACAATGAAGTTAACACTTTTCTTCACAGTTTGAATTCATTAGAAGACACAAGTCAGTGAAGAGGAGAAAGAGCTGGGGATCTCTTGGCTATGAGGAGTCTACTTCATCATCCATCATCATATCAGCAATCACTTCACTTTTTCCACTGCCACTACAAGGTGAGAACAGGATCTCCCGATCCACTGCACAGTCCAGCTGCTCACAAGGAAAGGACACAATCTCTAATTCCTTAAATTAAACTGATCTTGCAGCCTTGAGGACAAACCATGCAGCAACAAGGCTCCCACCACCCAAGGCATTTCCCAAAGGCCATTAATACTTCCAACAGTGTGGCAGCACTAAGGTCCCTTGGCCAAGCCATGAAACACACCTGCGTGGCAAGAGGCTGCGGCGCTGGGAGGGGCAGCAGGCAGGGGAGCAGGGACGCAAAGAAAGGAAATTACTTTTTCAAGACAGCAGGCAAAAGGCAAATTTGAGCCTATAACCCAGAGCCCCAGTCCAGATCCCTAACCACTAATAGCTGGCTTTCATCTCCAAAAGACTATTAACCCCTTTGTAGCAGTGCGCAGACTGCAGGCGCTGAGGCTACCTGCCATAGCACACAGCAGGATGCTGGCATGGAAGGAATGACTTTTGTTCCCAATTTTGAGTCACATTTCCCAGAAACCAAGACAAATCAATCCTGGCATCCACAGGAAAGGGGAGCTGTTAGCAGCCAGGGCAGCTCTGCTTAGACGATTTCCCCCAGGAACCCATCTCACCAAAGGCCCTCTGTGGTGGGAACAGTTGTTTGACTCCTAGATGTCCTTGGCAAAGCAAGGTATCTGGGAATACTTCCCATCCCCAGGATCACTGATGGCTCTGGGATGGTTAGTTGGAGACATGTCAACGCCAGCAACTGTGCAACATCTTACCACTCAGACGACAAAAGCCAGCTTCCCAGAATGAGCACAGCAGGATTAAGCCAAGTGGTAAATGGATTCCAGGGCTGTTCCAGGATCTGTGCAGACATGGGAAGCCAGTGCCAGGTAGCCAACCCAGAGCTCATATACTGAGGTTATCACTTCCCTCTTTTCTTCAAATCCGTAAATAGAACCCTAACATGGCTTAGGCCATGTTAGAGAGATAAGATGAGTCTCTCCCATCCCTTGTGAAGCTTGAAATAGAAGCCCCATTACTTTCTATCCTAAGCATCAAGAGTAGGATGTTGACATTTAGCAGTAAGGAAAATCACCCAAACAATGAAGGCTCTCAGGTCTCTTTTCTCCCCTCCCTTTCCCCATCCCCTGGAAAATGTTCATAAAGTGAAATGGAAAAAAACAAAACAACAACTCAAACCCCAACAACCAAACCCCAACCTTCCTAAGGCTGTGGAAATAGCATGTAGAGGAGAAGAATGAGTCAGGCTCTGCAAACTGCGCAGGGGTCGCCAATCCCGAGGGCAGAGATGATTCACCAAGGCAGCAAGAAGGTAGAAGAGACCAAAGAGAGAGAGCAGAAAGTTGTATCCAAGAGGAGAAGGAAGTAAAGAAATGAAATGGTTCCGGGTCACACACACCTTGCTCTTTACCAAACACCACTCAACTGGAACTGACCCAGGATGGCTCACTTGGCAATTGGGAGATTATTCTCCGGGTGCTACGTCCAGCCTTTCTTTATGAGAATGAGGGCAAACAGGCTATAAGGTCCCAATCCATCCCTGTGCCCTGCTCTTCTCTCTTTTCTTCCCCTGCCTGAGGCTCAGCAGAGTCTCACCTCCCTGCTACCTCTGCTTCCACTGCTCCTTTCCTGCACCCAATCCCTTTATCATAGGACTCTGTTTTCCCCATAAAATATGCCTTCAAGTAGGTGAGAAGATCAGGGCCTGCTTAGGAGCATGGCATGCCAGGGGTGAGGCTCTCCTGAATGCCACTGGCACAGAAAACACATTGTCACAAGAGATGGAAAGGAGAATGGAGCCCTCAGGTACCCAGTGAGAGTGCTGCCTGCCAGAATGCTCTTCTGTTATTCCTCCACTTGTTCTTCCTCCTCAGCCATCCCTTCTCCCTTCTATTTAATAACCATAAAAATTCAAACACAAAAACCTTACTCTAAAAAAAACCACAATACCTAAATATATATATATATATAAATTCCTTCCTCTCAAGTTCACAATATGAGCTGTAAAACTTTTTCTGCTTGGAAAATTCTCCTGGTCAGTTTTTCCTACTGTTTAATCCCTGCTTTGAGTTACACAGAATGAGTAAACACATTTTATAAGGTTCTAATTCATACCTAACCCATACAGTTTATAGCTGAACATAGTAAAATACACACACACACTTTTTATACATACATATATATATATATATATACACACACACACACTCACACACATATGCATAGAATAGCCTTGGTCCCACTCCTGGTAGCCTCCCAGCAGCAGGTCTGATTGCTCCGACATGTGCTCTGCTATGGAAGCAGCCTGGAGTGCTCAGGTGTGAGTTAGCTGGCCTGGGGAGTAGTTTCCACTCCAGATTTCTGTAACCTCCTTTGTAATAAATAATTAGTCGGTCTCATTAAGGGAACGGTGGGATCCACTGCTCCACCCTTGGTGGACTAAGGAACTCCACCATGTGGTACCTCAGGTACTACATGTCTGGTTTCTGGAGTGATACCCTGTGGCAGGGAGACAGCTGAGGCTCAGCTGGAGGAGCTGCAGGAAGCTCAGCAGGATGCCAGGCAAGGATGTGTCTGTCTGAAAGACAGCTCTGTGCTGGTAGTGATTAGAGAAAACCTGAAGGTGGGCACTCAGAAGATGGCCTGTGTCGTGACCACCACCAGTTGTGCCTCTGGAGGAAGGCAGGTAGCCCTCAGATCTTACTCCTCCATGTAGGGTCAGCCCTGATGGGGCATTGCAAATGTCTTGCCCTGTGCCAGCCTCTGCACTTGGCTGCTGGAGAGGTAATTCCCCCTCTGCATCAAAACCACATCCTTCACCTTTGCTTTGGACCATGGACACCAGTCACCATGGGTTGGGGATGACCTTAAGGCCAAAGAGCAACTTGAACCTCAGTCTCCATTCCACTTGTTTGAGATCCAGTCACCACCTCCTGCTTTTCCCTTCTCAGAGGCAGAGCTGACCAAATGGCCCAGTTAGACCTGGGCTCTGGCTCAGGTCCCTCTGCTTCTTCAGCCTTTTAACCCAGTGTGAGCAGAGGAGATGGAGTCTGATGGAGCAGTACTTAACAATCAGCTAATCCCACCCAGGAAAAATACACTGCCTGCCACAGAGATGTTGTGACCAGCAAACCCCAGCAGTCCACAAGGAGAGCAGCCTTTCCACTTCTGGTGGGGTCTGTGCAGCTCTGGTACTCCTAGCCATCCCCAGGGTCAAGAGCTGTGCACATCAGACCAACATCCCAGCAAAACCATTCCCAAACCCTGCACAGGGGGAACCTTATAAACATTTCGAACTGCCTGTCAATGGCTTTGAACTTGGCTGTAACCTGAAGGTAGGAGATCTTTATGACTATTGACTAAGGAATTGCCAATGCCATAGCTCTGAAGAAGGTGGCTTCTCTTGAGCCTTTGTTTTGGGTTTTCCTGTCTGTCTCCCACAGCAGCTGACTGTTAATTTAAATTGAGCATCTCACACAGTCCCCTGCTTCTGTCACAGAGAATAACTGTGATTCAAGTACTGTTAGTGCTGTACCTCAACAAGACCACACCAAGAGATCATTCCCTTAAAGGAAAGAGAAGCAGAGACACAGAGAGAGCTGTGCCAGTGACACACTGAAGCCTGTGCTGCCACAGGCCACAGCAGCTCTGCTGACATGGGTGGGAATGGAGCAAACTGTGCCAGCCAGGAGCCTGGCTCTAAATCCTGCTTGGTGCAGGGCAGCTCCTCTGAGCAGGAGGACAAGACAACAATGGAAACACCCAAAAAATGGCCCAGACACTAGATTTTGTAGTTCTCCAGAGAAGCCTTTTCAAAACACTTTTTTTGATTTATGAAATCTGCTGCTCCTGAACCTCAGGGATTCCCCTGGCAGGCTTTTGTCTCTCAGAGGGCAACCAATTAACCACCAGAGAAGTCAGAGTGACAACTCCTTTATTTTCATTTCCTGACTCACTGCCATACCTCCCATCACCTTTTTTTTCCTCCTCCTTGCTTTTTTACCCCAGCCCCAGGCCCCCTTCTATCCAGAAACCAAAGAAAAATCAGGAACAAATACAATCCCCATCAGAAGGCCAGGGTCAGCTGGAAACCTGCACTGCAACAACACAACTGCCTGGTCTCAATCTCCTGAACTTTTCCTTCCTGCCCTCCAACCCAGCCTCTGCTCAAGCTGTCAGTAAACCAAAGCCCAGCAAGTAAAAACGATGTGACCCTTGAAGCCACTCTTTAAGTTAGGGTGCCCCTGCATCTTTTAAGTCCTAGAGCAGCCTTGCACAAAAGCCACGTCCCAAGTGACAGTTTGTCTCCAAAGACTGGGTCTCTGCTAGCAACCACAGCCACTGCTGCCTGAACCACATCCCCAGAGGAGCTCACACCATTCCCATCTCTGCTGTTCTCTCTCTTTATTCCTTCTGCCTGTTGCTGCTGCTAAAACTAGAGTTTCAGTTTTTCAAGTGCAAAGATTGGCTTGAAGATTTTGTCTCTTTTTCCTAGGGTCTTTTTTGATAGACAGTCACTCCAAAGCTGTGGCAAAGCATTCTGGGCCACCTAGGTGAAATCATGGACATCATTAAAGCCCATCCTGGCCAGGTCTGTGATAACCTGTCACTTGAAGACACAGACAAAAGCCATTGCTCAAGCCAGCAGTTTGAAGTTGCTTCTAGCCACACAAAATGTGAGATGTGGGCTCCAGGCCCCATCATGCTATTTTCTTTTTCCTTCTCCTCCAAGAAAATAAACCGAATGTTTATTTCCTGAATACTCTGGTCTGAGAAAGGGCAAAACTTTCCTCTGGGAGCCAGGTGGCTGGAAAGGGAAGGTAGAGGTAAATATTTGCTGAATTTGTCAATGAGCTCTTATTCTATTTTTCTTACTAATATTTATTTAGACATAATGTGAGGGAAACCTGCTCAGAACAGAGCCATGTGGGAGATTCCAGTGCTATTCTCCTCATGCCAGCTTCTTGTGGGGAGGGAGGAGAGAAGAAAAAACAAAGTGAGATTGTCAGGGACAAGTAATTCAGAGAAAGTCACGATCTTTTGTCTTGACTGAGCAAAGATGGGATGCCTTGAGAGAGTCAAGGCATCTATGGACCATGTGATGGGTCAAAGAGGTTGAATCATCCTTTCTTGTTGACAGCAAGACACAGGTGTAGCTTTGAGAGAGAAAATTAACTCATTACAGAGCCCTCTTTATTTATTTTTTCTTTTAAAAGAAGGAATCATTAATGACTTGGAGACAAGGAGGATAAACTGCAACCTCAGGTTTAGTAAATAGTGTGAGGTGAACCCAATGTACTTCTTCAATGACTCAGTTCATTCCCTAGACATGAGAAGTCTGGTACAATCTAATTTATCTGGGTACTGAGAGGCACTAGGAATGACATGGGTAATTATTAGGTAAGCTTGAAAAGAGGGAAATTAGCAGAAGAGTTACACAGCAGGTAGGGAACTGAGTAATACCAAGATTAAAACAAGCTGTGCTGAGAAGAAAGTGATGGAAATTGAGTTATAACTAGCAGAGTTCCTCTGTGATCAGGCTTGTAATCAATCTTATTTCCCACTGGAAATGCAGCAATTATTTTAGCACCAAGGAAGCTGAAAGTCTTATTAGTGCACAGAAGACCAGAGATTCAGTCAAAAGAAATTAAAAGATCTTGAGTGCTACAGTAATACAAGTGAAATGCATTTAAATATTTAAAAATGCAAGTTTCAGTTAAAGATGGATATTAAAATATTTCTTTTACTAGCAGGAACCTCTGAAGATAGAAACAAAGGAGGAAGAAAAGAAATGACTGCTGAGAAATCAAGGAGGAGGAATGTTGGTCACAAGAACAGCCACAAGTTGCCACAGGATGAGAGCTGGAGAAAAGGAAAGGGAATTTTTGGATCAGCTTAGAAAGGATCTTCCAGTTGAAATAGAGAAGAATCAAATCCTCGGGCAGCACAAGGCTGGCTGTGGTGCCCACTACCTGCCTCGCTGTCAGAGGATCACAAAAAGTCCCTGGTGCAACCTCTTCAAAGTGGGGCAAACGTCAAAATCAGGGCATGGCTGCTCAGGGCTTCATCCAGCTGAGTTTTGAAACTCTCCAGAGATTCCTTCCAAAGCCACATAAGCTGGTATATAAATAACCCCTGCTTGGCAGCAGAAATCCCACCGGACTGTGGTGTCCAGAAGGAAAGACCAGGATGCATTTCCTCAAGGCTTCGAAGCCCCAGCACTGCTGACTCCCCAGACCTGCCGGGGGCACATGAGGCTGTGAGCGTGTCCCCTGTTGCCCTCCACTGGCTGGAAGGAGAATGTCACACTGCTGGGGACAGCACATCCTCAAAGCATCTCTTCTTTCAGCTGGGATAATAGTCTGTGTTCTGGGAACAGAGCAGCTGAACTCTAGCTCTGTTTTTGCTCTGTGTCTCGTGTAGCAACAGCTGGGGGACATAGGTTTGCTCAAACCACAGCCAGACGATTGGAAATAAAAACGATATTCATATATTAATTAACATCTGGCTACTCGTCTCATTACATGATACAATGTGCATGGGTTTTTTTGTTCCCTTCATATTTTATGCATTGAATGAAAACTAAACAAATGTTGCAAAAGCAAAAAAACAAACACTGCCCATGTTTGTACTTCCAACACTTACTGACACATCAGTTTAATTAACATGTAAAGGAGGACATGACAAAACCATGACAACGAAGACAGTGGTGACACCAAACTGGAACTAACGTCCAGCCTGATCCAACCTGGCCATTTTTCATTCAACTGGGCTTCCCTTTTTCACATCTTCTTTTAAAAGAAAAAGAAATGTAATAATTTGTTGAACTGAGCAGTTTGGGGCCTGTTTAACAAATTACTACTTACCCGTTTTCAAAAGCCACTTCTAATGAAAACCGGCCCTGCAAATTTCAGCTGGACTGGAAAGCACCATCCCAAAGGACAGGAGCTGATGTCACCCGGCCTGCTCAACACATCTGACAGTGCCTGGTGTTCTCTGCCACACTTTGGAGATGGAAATTAAAAAAAAAGTGTGAGGGGGAAGGAAAGCCAGATTAATTAAGCAAAGTCATCGCTCAGGTTGTCTGGCAGTAACACATCGCCCTGTGCGTGTGGCCATCCCTGCATGGCTGATGGGGTGGGTGATGGGATGGCTGGGGCCACCAGGGAGGTGACAGGGACAGTGTGCATCTGCTCCAGCGTGTGGGTGGGCAGGGACTGGGGAAGCTGAAGGCTTGGCTTGGCATTTGGTTCCAAGTGACACCTGGGTTTTGTTCAGAAAGAGGCGCTGAGAAAGGAGACAGAGAGGAGTGCAGAGCCCCTCTCCCTGCCCCACCAGGAGTCACCTGGAGAGAAATAAATGCCCATCACCCACAGCCCTGCTGGGCAACCCAAACAGGCACTTACATGATGAAACATTTCCCCTTAAAGTCTGCCGGCTTCACTAGAGACACACCAACAAGAACCAAAAAATCAGCCCTAAGTCACAAACTGCTTTCTGAGCCCAACAGCAAGAGGAGCTGCTTGGGGTGACTAGTTTTGGGGAAGCAGCTGGCACAGAAGTGGGGCTCCCCAGATCTCAACCCCCTGCTTCTGCCCAGCTTGGACACCAGGCAAACACCACGGCTCTGTTTGATGTGGATGCCATGGTGGCACATAATGCAACTGCTCACTTTCTGAGTGGACTAGTGTCCACACTGGAAAGCTCTCACCACCACAGCAGATATGCATGGGTACAACTGGGATACGAGCACCCACCTTGGTTGCAAGCTCTAAAGGGTTAATGCCACTGGTTAATCCTACCAGCCAGAAGATGGGGTCACCCTTAGTTTGTTAAGAGGATGGGATTCTTCTCCTCATTCAGGTGACCCATCCTTCCCACAGAGGACTGCAGCCACAGCCACCCTGCCCTGACAGCAGTGAGGTGTGATCCAGCCCCTCTGGCTCATCTCACTGCAGCATCTCCAGGAAGGTGACTGAGAAGGGTCCCACCATCAACAGTGATTTTATGGTTAGCACACTGACTTCCATAACCCAATAGAGCTGTTTCTATCCCTCACTGCACCTCTGCATGAGGCCAAATCTGTCCTCAGTTTCCTGAGAACGGGACACCCATGAAAACACTCCCCAAGCAGCACAGGTAGCACAGCCTCAGCACGTGGGCCCAGCATCTCAAAATGTTCAGCTCCCTCAACACTGCTGAACTCTAACTGTTTGGGTTGGAATTTGCCACACTGGGTATCTGCCTCAAGCTGAATTTTTTGGGGAAAGGTTCAGATAAAACAAGTCCAGCCAATTCCAAGCAGGCAGCTTGGGAAATAATATAGGTTTTCTCATTTTCACATACATTCAGAAAAACAAGACCAACCTAAAACTTTTGTTGTGAAGTCCCAATATTCAGAGCAGGGACTTGGCATTTGGCAGACAGGGTGGTCACTGCATTAACGACACAGCTTTGTCATTAGAAATGTCCTTCAGAATGGCCCCATTGCAAGGCCAGCAGTTTATACACACTCCACAGAGAGGTCACTTGGCTTCTCATGAGATGCTCCGGCCCCTTTGCAGCTCCTGCACCGAACCACACCACGTACACAACCCTACTGAAGAATGGGTGAGCATGTCCCAGCCAAAAGGCATCCCATAGCTTTGTCACTACTTATCATGGGACTGAAAACCAGTGCTTAATGCTTCCCAACTGCCTGGTGTTGCCACAGCCCAGGGGAGGGGCAGCACATGCATTAAGCACTAATGCAAAGGCAATGCAGACAGAGCAGGGGCTGCAGATGTTGCTGGGAGTTGAAGGGGGCTCTGCAAGACCACCACAGGTGAAAGCACAGAGAGATCTCACTGCACAGAGAAATGCCTGAAGGAAAGGGTTTCACCTTTTTTCTCACTGGAAAATATCAGTGATTTCTGTGGGGCAGGATTCAGCTCTTACAATGGAAAAACAAATAGAAGAAAACAACAAAATCCAGCACCAAAGCAATACAGAAGTGTTTTGAAAATTATGACCTACTCTGTGTGAACAGGCCTTGCTGCTTTGCTTGGTTTAGGGCACTGAGGTTTCTCTTCTTTAATTTATTATTTTTTAATTGCAATTGGTAATAACCACAAGCTGCCTCCTGCTCGGCAGGTGACAGACTGCTGGTGTGGCACACAAGCAGGCAGCAGGGCAGCTCTTGGGCTGCCAAACAAATCCCTGTGGCTGGGATTCATCTCCAAACAAAGCCTCTGGTTAGGTTCTTCCTTTAGTCAACAGAAAGGTAGAGGTATCTCCTGACAGCAATTCCTCACACCCCAGCAACATTAATGAAGATATATGAGAGGGATTTCCCATAGAGGAAACCTGTGCAGGGGCCACTGTGGGGGCCTGGCCATGCAGGGTGGTCAGATGACATTAATGAGGTTATGACCAAGGCTAAGGATACAGCTAAACCATCATGAAAACCACCACTCTGATAGTCAGACTCTTGTACCATACAGAACATCAAGGAAGCATAAGTGAAATGTGGACACAGGCTGAGCTTCAGGAAGGACTACAAGATGCCATCCCAAAGGTCCATGTAGTCTCAGCTATTCTGATCAAAACCCCAGCCAACACAACCCACCAGAACTTCTCTCCCAGAGCCATGTGGACATTGGTACATGCAAAACTGTACCCAGAGACTAAAAGCCCATCAGACCTGGCCTTTGGGCACCAACCAGGCTGGAAAGTCCAGGCAACTAACTTATTACCAGTGCTTCAACTCTACCTTCCAAAAATGACAATAACAAGTGTTGAAACCTCTCAAATTCTTAACACCATCCAGCACTGAGTGGCGTTTACATCTCACTCCCTAAACTAAATCAAGATGGTTGGTAGGCAAGAGGTTGTCCATTATCTCTGCCTGCTCCATGGTCTTCAAGACTGTTTCAGTCTTCAGGACTCTGATCCTTCACCAGGATCAGGAAATGGGGCCGGAGGAAGGAACAGAAAGAAACCCTGAGGAGATGATTGTCATGTGAAACTCCAGCAGGAATTTTTTTTTATGGCAGGGGGCTTGGGAAGGGGTGGTGGGTGCTGGCAGGGTGGGCAGTTGCTCAAAGGAAACCACAGAGGACTGACCAAGCACTGGAAAGATTCCACGCATACCTCCCAGATATGCCGGCGCAGTTACAAAATCCCTGCCCGGCACTTGGGGTGGCAGCATGAAGCTGGAAAAAAAAAGAAAGGGGGAAAAAAAAAATTTAAAAAAAGACAAAGTAAAAAAAATAAATAAACAAAACCCCAAACAACCATTCATGGGACACACAGAAGGCTGCAAATCCTCTCCTCTAACGAGGCGCCGCAGGCAGCGCTGCCTTGGAATCTGGGCTATGCTTGCGGTCCGCGAGGCGACTCGAAGCCTTTGGTCACATTAAGCAACATTACATGATAATGCTGCAGCACTTTGAGGCTGAGGGAGAAGGAAAACAAAACAGATGACTCGGGATGGAACGGCATAGCTGTAAACCTGGGAGGGAGAAGAACATTCCTTTGGATACTTTTTTTGGCTGGTTGTGTCCTTCCCTCCCGCCTCCCACCTCTCTCCCTTTCCCCCCCCTCCTCCTCTTGAAGAATTGGTGACAGCAAGACGTTGGGGTTTTTTTTTACTACTATTTCCATATTAAATAGAAAAGAAGAGTGTGAAAGGCCATGCGGAGTGGTGGCAGCTAGACAGTGGAATCTGCAACTGAAGGGTGGAGTTGGAGCACTGGAGAGGTGCTGGTTATTTATAGGGTATGAGAGAACACAAAAAATGTCTGGCCCCTTTAAGGCCCCTTAATCCAAACAACCAATGGAAAGGAAAAAAAAAAAGAAAGAAAAAAAAAAAAAAAAAAAAAAAAAAAAAAAAAAAAAAAGAGGAGAAAAAGCACCAGACTGTAAAGTGTGAAGGAAGACAGGGTGATGGCCTGGCGTGGTCCTGCCCCACTCCTCCAGCCAGTCCTGCCCCCCATGGTCACACCATGCTGGGGCAGTGGGGCCAGCAGCAGAGGAGGAGTCCTGTGCTCCCCAGGCAGCCCCAAGAAGCAGCTGCCTCCAGGGTGGGACGTGGCAGCTGTTTAAACCATGATACAGCAGCGCTGGACGGGAAGTGGAGATGAACGGTGTGGTCAAGAGAAATGAAAAGGGAGAGATTTTCGGGAATACAGGCTGGAAATTCCCTTTTTTAGGTAGGAATCTCTGGAGCAGCTAAGGTCTTTGCACTCCAATCCAAGGAGAAGAGTCTGTGAGATGCAGCCATTCACTGTGCTCACTCTTTTGGGGGGTACAAACTGAAGGATCATCTTTAAGGTTTTCTCATGGGTGGGTTTCAGTGCAGATGTGGATGACCTGGGAAGGACCCCCATCAGGGCTGCTTTAAGTAGAGTTATTCAGCTCTAGGCCTGGAAGACCATCACTTTTAGCTCTTCCCTAGGATTCCTGGTAGATTTTAGGCCATCTGAGTTATGTCCTCCCTCTACAAGATGTCTTTCCTGAAGAAGAGTGAGAAGGACCATGGTGCAAAGATGTGCCACAAAAACCACAGCAGTTTTGTGCTCTAAGTAAAATTCCTTTCTCCTTATTTCTAAAAGAATGCATGAGGTTATGCCTATCTTTTCTAAGCAGACATAAGGGAATTGTGAAGAGGTCCTGGAGGACACTCAGCACTTGGGTGATTTAGTGTACAACAAAGTGCCTAAGTCATCAACTTCGATGAATATACACCTGGAACCAAGGAAACTGAAGACAGGCAATTCTGTGGATAGAAAGGGGTCAGCACAGAGATTCAAGAGCTCGAGCAGATGACAGTGACACTAAATCCTCAGGTCTTTTCACAAGCCCCACTCCTATTCCCTAGGATCCTGTTGAACCCATGAGCCTTCACTAATAGGTTTCATTCTCCTCTGCCAGTATCAAATAACAAATGTCAGATCTCATATGGGAACCACTAACAACATAAAAATAAGATTTATATGGAAAGACTAAGTTCTAAAGAACAGTTACAAAACCCAGAAAGATTTTGTTTGTACCCAAGCACACACAAATAAAAACAAAGTCAAAACATTGCTGTTCAGGATTGAGATCACCATTGCCTGTGACCTTCTCCCAGTGTCCCTGCAATTTTGAATGCTGGACATTGGCTACAAATTAATTCGCTGAAACCGAGGAAAATGCTTTCCTGCTGTGTAAATAAGAAAAGGTTAAACATCCATTAGGTAATCCCAAACTTCATTTGGCCACTTTTAGTTCACACAGATCACACGCTAGTACTCTCTCTAGCTCTCCTTCCATCTCAGACAGGAGCTCTAGAGCTCCAGATCTGCTCCCTACCTTCCCACCTCACAAGAAGGACAACAGCTTTATAATGTCAAAATCCTTAGCTGGAGCTGATGGTGCAGGTTTAATTTTTCTGATGACCACAGAAATGCCTAAAGCACCACAGAACTGGAAAATATAGAGGCATGGAGAGGTGAAAAGACTTGGCCAAGGCAGGGAAAGGCAGATCCTCAAGAGGCATAAATCATGACAGCTCTTCTGGTGTCAGCACTGCACAGAGGCTGGGCCTGCATCAAGTGGAGTGGTGAGGAAGAGGAGGGCTGAGCCTCTTCCTGCTCGTCACAGCGTGGTTCCAGGGAACTCGGACCTCAGCTCTCCTCCTGCTCTGGACTTCAGCCACCAGCGCATCCTGCTCAGAGAATTTGTCAGCACACCTCAAGCTTCGAAAACTGGGGTTTGAGCCAAGTCCCTCAAAAGGGAGCAAAGGAAGGATGGGAGATGGAGTCCAAAAGTGTCTTTCCGCCCTAAAGGCGAGTCCTTTGGAAGAGGCTTGAGCCCCACTCACTCAGCCCAGGGGCATCCTGCCAGGGGTTGTTTGATATGTGGAGTGAATGAAAATGTTACCCCTCCGTGAGGATGTTCCAGCCCCTTTCAGCACCAACTTGTCTTTTCCTTTATCTTTTCTTGCTTTAAACACAGACTCTTGGGAAAGCAACTTAGCAGACCAAGCTGCAAGCAGAGACAGAATAGAATTGTCTATTTTTTTGGCTTTAAATACAGGAATGCAAAGCATTGTCTCTCTGGGAGGAGAATGAAGTATGGGCAAGTGTTTTGGCAAGAGAGCCACAGAGGAGAATGGAAGGCGAAGATGAGGCGGGGGAAGAGGAGGGAGAGCTGGGGGTCAGATGGATGGTTTCGTCTTTTATAAATCTTGGATGGGGAAGAGGCACACAGATGGCTTTGTGTTTTAAAATGATTCTAATAAATCAACTCCATAATAATAATCAAAATGCTCTTGTCTCTCTTCTTCCCCTTCTTCCGTGGATCCCAGCTGAGCAACGAAGCAGGAGAGCGCATCTAGTGAGGGAATGGCAAGTTCTGGAGACAAAGCCAGACTGTACTGCAAGGGCAAGGGGCCACATGTGAGTGAGGTGAGGCCTGCAGGCTTGTGACCACAGCCAGTCCTGGAGCCCTCACCAGCCCTCACTGTGACTCCTGCCAGGGAACAAGAGACACGAGCAGGAGACCGAACAAGCATGGGGGGCTTTGCCGCATGCAACAGGCAGGCAATTTCCAGGGCATCTCTTCAGGAGCCTGGACCATTTCTAAGCAGGAACGTGCCCCTATGTGCAGGAAGAAGGTCTAAGTGGGACAGGCAGCCTGCAGTTATCTGCAAAGAGAGGAGCTATCCCGATGGCAGGGGAAGGAGTGGGAAAAGGCGGGGACTTGTCTCTCCCAGGCGGGAGCAGACGTGCAGGGAGGAATGCTACATCCCCTCCTAGTGCTCGGTCTTGGCTGGGAGGAAGGTGCAGCTTCTCCTTCTCCAAAGGAGCCACTGGGCCTGGGCCACGGGGGGAGCAGAGGCTCTTGCTGTCCGGGTTTTCCATTTGGAGTTCCACGTGGCACGAAATCCCATTGGTTTCCTTGCCAGAGGGAGCCAGGTGGAGAGAACAATAAAAAGCAGAAGGCGCGGGGTGGGGCTGGATGGTCCAGAGCGGATGCAGAGGATGGAATTAATCAGCTGTCCGGGAGGAATATTAGAGCTCTTCAGCTTGTCGTCAACGCCTTCTTCTTCCCAAAGACAGACACAATGAGAGACCAAGGAACATTTCCTATTGTTACAGGGATTTGTCCGCAAGGTCCAGCCCCATGTGGAAGTCATTACCGGCTGGGAGTGGTAGGTATCCTGCACAGAACATGCAGCTACACGGGATGGGGGAGGGCAACAGGGAAAAAGTTAAGAGACCAGAGACGATGTGTCCCTGTCTAATTGATTTAGGCAACTCAAGGGAGACTGTCACCATAGCAGCCCAGCTCCCAGTCCAGGGATCACTATGAGCTGAGGTACTAAGTGTTTTGCTTAATATCACCCCTTGGACTGAGCCAAAGTCCTGAGTGCTCCTGTGAGAAGACATCAAGGGTAGATCAG
>NW_009952363.1:1617398-1666211 GCF_000747805.2 Chaetura pelagica | reverse complement strand
GAATGGATCATGAATTTCACTGTCGCTACTGAACGGGGAAGGGAGGGGCAGTTACGTCAAGGCTTTTTTTTTCCCCTGTCTCCAACCCTCCCTAGATAGAAAACTGAAGAGTGGCTTCAGCAACAGCTGTGCAAAGCACGACATGAAGAGCTGACCGCTGCCCACCTGCAAGTCCTCCCGCTCCAGCAGAACTTGGCCTTCAGGATCATCCATGGAAGAACGTAATTACCCGTGGGTGAGAGCCCAGGACTGAGTGATCAGAGTCAGCACCTCTGGGCTCCCAGGGGAAGACAGATCCTTTTAGACATGTTACATCTAAGCTTTGTTGTTTCACGCTAAATCATAATTAAGTCAGCAGTATCTCCAGAAGTGGTGATGTCAGTGTCCCCAGGACAGCTGAAGGAAAGGGACACCTCAGAAACCAATGGGAAACCAACATCCCAAGTCATTTGCTGCCATTTCTAGGTCATCCTGCTCCTAGCCTGTTGGACACCGAATAGGATTGAGTTGAATACATTATGCTGCAGGTAAAACACAGGCTGGTGTACAGCAAAGCTGCCCTCCCTAAGCTCCCTAAGTTCACTCTTGATTTCCCAAGCCATGAAGGTGCAGTTAGAAATAAAGTCAGTCATGCATCTTGAGGTAAAAAGTAATCCTATGATACCTTGTTGGGCCTTTTGGTCTGACAAAAACCATGTAATGTTTTCCAAAGAGAAGCGAGAGTGCTGGGGTTGACACTGCTGAGCTGCTATGGGAAGTGTTCCCAGAGGACAACTTTTAGGCTGTATGCCAAATGCCACCCACCAATGCTGGCATCTTTAATAAAGAACTCTTTCCGCCAGGAATCTTATGCCACATTGAACAAGCAGCCTTTAGGAAGAGTAGGTACCACTTCTACCTAGATGACACTGGAGCAGTCCCACAGCTCCTTTAAATGCTGCCTCTTTGAATCAGGCTCTTCAAAACCACTCAACACCAAAATACACAAATGAAGAGCAATACCAGCACTCAAGGTTGACTAACCATACCCTAAATAGTTGCTTTCCACCTTGCAGGGTTTATCTTTCACACAGTTGACTTTTCTCAAGTTGTCACCATGGCAGGGTTTTGACTTGGATGGAGCTGCAGTGAGGTAGGAAGGGGTGTCCATCTCCAGAAGATGCAAAACCAAGTCTCATGTAAATACCTTCACAAAACTGTGGTGTTTTGGGGAAAGGATTTAAGAAAGTAGGGCAGGGACATAGTCATGGCAACTATGGGGACACAGTCAACAGGACAAACAAGTAGGATTTTCAGGAGCTCCAAGAAAATCAGACACAACTGCCACACTTGTGGATGAGCACAAGCAACTGCCTCAGACCACGTTCCCTAACAGCACCAGGTGAGCAGAAAACCACTACCACAGGGGCAGACCAGGAGAAACCAGGACTCTCAGTTGCTTTCATGTGTTGTAGGATATCTAGGACAACTGTCCCCAAAAGCTACTTTTGCACCAGAGACAAAGCAGATTTCTCCAACCTTCTGCCCTCACTGCATGGCTGTCTCCTCCAGCCCAACCCCACCACATCATACTTCTTGTCTGCAGAGTATGGCACACACAGAAGCCCTCAAAAAACCAACCATGGAGCTACAATGCTGTGCTACTCTTTCTTAAAAGTAAACCAAAATAAAATAAAGATACTTGTTATATTTCCATGGATATTATCACCAGGATGCTCAGCTCATTTATCTCCAAGGAATTTCTTCTCTAATAAGCAGGATGTCCCTCCCCACAGCATTCAGTTGGTTACTTTTACCAGCATGAACACTACAGCATTTTCTTGTAAATACCCTGAATGTTCTCCTCCATTCATATCCAACAAGAACTCATTTGTAACAACATTTATGCATCATAACACATAGTTCTGATCCTGCAAATCTCAACATGAGCAGAGCTTTCTGTATGTCTGAGATCTCCCTGGCTTCATTGAGCTATTCATTGGCAGCTTGTGGAAGAGGTTGAAGCCGTACTTATGTTTTATGGATGTGGAAAAAATTATTACGCAGCAATAGGGTTCAAACAGGAGCCCCCAGATTCATCAGATGTTTGACTCACTTGGTACATGAAGTCTGAAATGGAAACAGGGGATAGGAAACATAATAAAATGTAATAAAAATGTCTTAAAACATTTCAGGTTACTGAAAAAATCCCTCTCTTTATAAGTTCTCTAAGTTCTGAAATCATGAACATGTATTCTCACAGCTAGACCAAAAAGTAGCTCATATTTAATTTAAAATTCTATTGTTTCTATTAAACCCACAAAACACACACAACATACACATGTATAAAATCCATAACTACACTATAAAATATGCATTTACATTATTGAAATTAAATTTAAAATTAAAATCATACTGCAAGTATGTGTATTTGTTTGCCATATGTCTTTGGAGGACATGGAATATTCATCCTGTCATACCAAAGAACAGGAAAATAAAAGCTAGGTACTGAGCTCATGTAGCTCTTTTCTCTGTTTTTGGATATCAGCTGATTTTTTAGGCCATGTTTTTAACATAATGCACACACTCTGCTATGTTACTAAAGCTATGATTCTAAAGCTGATGTGAACAGGGTATGACTTGTCCCATCTGGAGGTGAAGCACATCACTCCCTTCCTGCCCAGCTCAACAAACACCACTGATGCCACCAAGGTTTGACTGCATGGAACAGCCCCAGTGCTGCCTGCTTGACAGCAGCATCACCTCCTATGACAGCAAGGAGGCAACGGCCACCATGAGGAAGGGCAGACACCATGTCCCCATTGTCCCCAGCCCAGGATGTGATGGCCTTGCAGGGCTTCCCTTTGCCCAAATGCTGCCTGAAGCCGCCTGTTGGCAGCAGCCCCTCTCTCCTACCTCCCCTCCTGCACACTCCCCCTGACTCTGAGCTCTCCTTCTCCTTGCCTCTCTCTCTCTTTCACTCTCCCACCACAGCTGGTTAAAATTACACTGGAATTTTGTTTTTCTGTCAAGTGAATCTGGACCTGGTAAGTCCCTCCCAGCCATTCCAGTGGCCTCCCAACGAACATAGAGGCTGCGTGTAATGCACATGATTTAAGAAAGGTGCTGCTGGAGCTATTTCCGAGCACGTTCACCATCCAGGGTTCAGGGCAGCCAAGAGGGGTGTCTGCAAGCTGCAGGGAGGGATGGCAGGGCTTCCACAGGAGGAATGGGTGGGGGAAGGAGGAGAGGTCTGAAGACACATAGTGTCAGCTGGAGCGGCTCACCTTGCAAGGACAATGTGGGGAAATAACATAAAAACATACAGCAAAACAAAACTAAACCATCCCGAGCCTGGAGAAATTTCAGTCCTTTTGTCTTGAGACCACAGGAGCAAACATTAAACCCTCCAGTGAGCCAAGCCAATGGGGAGCTGTGGTACAGAAGGAGAAGGACATGTTCTTGGCTGACCTGGGGGAACTACAGGCTTGCAAAAACAGGTAATAATAAGTCGAGGCTACTTGTGCACATAGGGAGCCTTGTGCACCTGCACACATGTGCTCATGCCTGGCACAGCACAGGGAGCTCCTGGCTTGTGCATGGGGAGCCATCAGCCCTTGGTGTTGTTTGACCCACCTCTGCCTTGGGTTCGTGGAGCTCAGCACAGAGCAGCTTCACGTGTGTGGGGCTGTGGGTGGTAGGACCTGGGGAGGGGATGGGCCAAAGCCCAACAGCCCTCACCTCCATGGGAAACATAAAGGGTCCCAAAACTGGTGCCTCCCTAAAGGAAAGGCTTGGGTCACCCTCAATGAACTCCAACATTTCCCTAAAAACCAGGCACAGTTAGGAGCAGGACTGGTCAGGGATATAAGGTCAAAACCAGCAAAACATTTTTTTTGGTTAAAAATAACACATTTAGGGGCAGTGGTACAGATCAAAGAAATTTTGGGTTGAGGGAAACAAAATGAGGCCATCCTTTTGACAGTGTTGAAATTGCCCTATGACAACATTTTTTGAATGGAATGATGCAATCTTAGTTTTCAAAGTGATTTTTTTTCTTTTTTTTTTTTATTTTTTAAAGACAATCACTAATGGTTTAAAAAGATTAAGTTTTTAAAAGGTCAGGAAGAGAAAAAAAAAAACATTTCACTTTTGCACAACAAAACCTCTATATTAACTTTAAGCAGGATTTATGAGGGGGCAGGGAGGGGAGGTAGAGGGCTGTAAAGGGGAGATTTTATTTAATGGGATATTTCAAATGATTCTAGGAGGGAGAGAAGGGGAACTGCTCCCTTTGGTCATAATTACATGCATATTGTGTATATCCATACATGTATATATGCACACACACCTCTTTTCCCTTCAGACCCAAAAGCCAGCCTCTCTCTGGGTTTAATTAATACCTGTTTGTGTTGGGCATGTAGACACAATTCCTGTCCTGGACAATTTCCAATCCCAAAAGAGCAAAGTAAAGGATGAATTAGGATCTAAGGGGCCAAGCAACAGCTGAAACTCCCCCGATGGGTCAGCAGCCAACCTGCAACCAGAATCCAAGGAGCTCTGGGTATCGCTCACTGCATTATGTTGTTGGCCAAGAACGTGAAGGAAAAGCTATTTATAAGGTGATGACTGAACAGTCAAAGAGCTCCATGGGCTGGGTTGGATTGGAGAATGAAAGAGAGGAGAGAGATTGTGTGTGCACGTGTGTGTGCCCACAGGCACGTCTGTGCCCACCTCTGGGATGGGGGTAGCAACCAGCACTGAAATTATCAAAAGGAGGTGTAAAGAACAGAAATAAAAACAAAGACCAAATCTTGGCACTAATCTCTATTTCTCCCACCCCAAACACAGCAATAAAAATGGTAAATTAATTAAGGCTTGTTTGTATTTTTTTTTTTTTTTCTCCTCTTAGTCTAGTGTAAGCTTCAGATTTTATACATAATCTAGATTTATGGGGTTTTTGTTTTTCAGTTAAATGCTGGGTTATGAAAGAAAAGGAAATCATGCTTTGGTCATAAACAGAAAGCACACAAACAGAAAATCATTCAGATATTAATTTTGCAAACCTGATGCCTGCATTTTGATATGTATATAAATACGTACATACAAATGCAACAAAGTTATAGAACTAAACCCTGTGCTTATACATCATGTTTATACTCTATATCTATGTATACTTATAGAAAATCCACTTACTGACTTTTTTGGTATTTGAAAACATGCCAGTAAAAAGCCAGAATGTCAGTAAACACAGTGGATGTCATCACTGTTTTCCCTTTTCAGGTTGGTTTCCCTGGTGGACAGAGGTCAGCCCCAGCTCCAGCATAAATTATTGCTGCCTATTTGACTCATAATAACATATCCAAATAATAACCAACACATGCTGGATGCTTTATGGATGAATAATTTTTATCCCAAAGAACTGGCAATTTGAACAGTTTAGATGGAGCAAAACTGGAAGAAAAGTCTCATTGCCCAGGTTGTGCAGAACAAATCCCATGCCCAGTGCAGATCAGAAAGGCTCCTGGATAGAATGGCTGCTGCCAGCACCTCCACACCCACTCCTTACTGGACCCAAGGCAGGAGAAGTGCCCAGAGCAGGCACAGGAGGGTCAAACCTCTTTGAAAACCCAGCAAAGCTTTGGGTGCCTTGACTCAGTGCAGGGCTGTCGTGCTTGGAGACAGTCAAGCAGGCGTAGAGGAGTGGTGTGAGCTGGGATGGATGGGACACCACTGCCCTTTGGGTTGGGCTCTCACCCACCCCTGATCTGCAGGACCTCCTCTGGTGGAACAGGTCGCTGAAGTCCCAGCAACCTCCACGATGCCCCACATCTCTCCCACGTGTGATGAACACAAGCACAAACCTGGACGGTTCCTACAAGTCCATCCCCAGCCTTTGCTGGCTCTGTCCCTGACATGTAAATAATGACATACCATTTCCACAGCTTTCAGCCTATTACGCTGCTCTTTGGACCTTGCCTCCCATCAGAACAGAAAACCTGTGTCCCTGTGTGACCCTCCTGGCGCAGCCAAAGCAAACCAACGTGCTATATTTGTTTTTCAAGCCTGGGCCAGGAATGATTCCCGTAAGGCTCAGCCTGGCTTAATGAAGCTGTGTCTGTGCTGTGCCTCTAAGCCTACATTTGGCCAGGGGGCCAGAGCTGCTTTTTTGCCTGGCTCAGCTAGGACACAGTGATGTTTGCTGAAGGTAACTCCAAAGTGAGAAGCAGCAGCAGAAAGTGATGATGGGGTAGGGGAGGAGAGAGGAAAAAAGGTAGATGAGGGAAAAGGGGGAGGAGGGGCAGCCAGAGGATATTCCTAATGCTCCAAACATATTGTGGCTGTTTGGAGACAGACCTGGCTGGACAGCAGGTTTCCAGCAAGAAGCACAGTGAGAGGACAGCTGGGGCTGCAGCCTGGGGTGAGCTTCATCAGAACCTCCTCACCCTGCCTGTGCCACCAGCCGTGCTCACCCCTCCAACCTCTCACTCAACCACTGCAGCCATGGGATGTTTTTCTTGGGAAAGGTGACTGCCCCAGTTTTTTGGGGCCAGGCTGCCGTGCCCGAGGTGTCACGAAGAGCAGTTTGGGGCAGGGGGGCAGGGAAGCAAGTGTCTTGACTCATGTCACTGCTGTTTCACCCTCCTGCTTCACAACAGCTCCATCGTGCAAACGGAGCTGTCCCCAGACCTACCACCAGCTGCCACTGTGGCAAAGCATGGCACAGCATGCACCAAAGCCACTGCAAGGCTGTGGTCCCTTGCCCCACAGGCCCTTTTCCCACTCTTGAGTTGTGGATACCTGACCTCCACTCAGGGCTGCACACAGCATGGAAGATGCAGAAAACACTTCTGGGTCCTTCATCATCACACACCTACCCCAGCCAGTCACTTACTTCAACCAATCCAAATACAGATTAAAGAAATCTTGCCTTAACATAGATGAGATCCTGAGGTTTTTGTCACCATAATGTAGCCCTCTTCTCTCTGTCTTATGAAGCCTCTTCTCCATCCTGCAAGGGTACCTGAGGTATTTAGTGCAGTGCAGAGAGAGTCCTGTACACTACCAGAGGGCCACATGAAGAGCCCTGCATAGTCCCTCCTGATATGAGACAGAGGGATGTTTTTTACCCAGAAGATACCTTTTCCCAGCAGGATTTCCCCACTACCTGCACTCAGCAGAGGAACAGGCAGGTTTCTTGAATAGCTGAGTGCACAGTTGTAGCCTGCACTTAATAGGCAGTAAGATACTAATTTGAGAGTTTCATAGCAGTAAGATACTAATTTGAGAGTTTCATAGCATTTCATAATTGCATCATTGAGGTGAGGTGCAATTGTCCCCTAGACCAGGGTCAGTGCAGACACTTGGGCACTTCACCCTGCACCTCTTTCACCAGGAGCCTGGCACACCAGGGCAGGTGGTTCAACTCCTGCTGGGAAGGAAGAGCTTTGGGGAGGATGAGGAAAGCATGGCTGTTGGACCCAGATCTTTTACTTAGTACTGAAACAGGTTCAGAGCAAAGGAGAAAGAAGTAGAGAGACTGAATCTGCAAAGCTTGGCTTAAGAGCCAGAGCAGAAGCTGAGCTCGACCAAAGTCTGGATGTATTCATACCAGGAAAAGATTCAACTCCTTAGGAAGAGAATGGCCACAAAGTTTGGAGCCAGAATTAATTTCCATTGAGTTTGTGCTGTTTGAATCTCAGGTTTTCTGTTTGACTTGTAAATGCTGCTGTCCCTGCCCTCCGAGGACACACCCATTGCTGTTGGCAGGTGGGACCCCAGGGCAGCTACACACCACAGCCCACCCAAAATGCAGCCACTTCAACACATGGGGGTAGCAGATGAACTTTGCATCCAGGATGCAAGAGTAACCAAATGCCTTCACCCTGTGGCCAGCAGTACTCTGTATTCTCCAAACAAGAAACTTCTGAGCCTGCAAACCTCAGCAAGGGTGAGACACATCTTCCTCTGAACATTCTCAGAAACAGCAAACAAGCTACCCAGAAAACCACTAAAGAAACAGACCTGGGTGCATCCCAGCCTCCCTCTCTAAGGGAGCAGGGGAGATGAGCACCCTGAGGCCATGTCTCACCCACAGTACCAAGGGCTGCTGAAGTCCTGCTTGCCCCCACCATGCAGGCGAGGTGGGTAGAGGTTTAAAGAGCAGCTCTGGTGCCACAAGGCTGCTGGGATCCTCCATCCCTAGGTAGCATAGGCAGGGGATGAAGAGGCAACTGAACTTCTCACAGTATATTTAAACTGTCAGCTAAACCAGAACGTCCGCCCAGAGGGCATCAAATGACTCAGCCATTTGCCACCAGGGAGCATGTCTCAGGGCAGTCTGGGCATGTGGGATCCCTACTTAAGGGGTAATTAGGAGCACTGAGTCAAATTCCTGATCATGGCCACAGCTGCCCGTGGGCAGCAGCTCTGAGGAGGCCATGGTGCCCACAGCAGCCCAGTGAGCAGCATCTCAAAAATGGCTGAGGGCTTCCTCATGACCCCCCAGCAGTGCCCAGCCAGCCTGTGGGCATCTCCCATGGCCTTGCCATAAACACAGGACATGGGGTTCCAGCTGGGGTGTTCTGGCATCTTTCCTGAGCATGGTGTTTGGTAAGATAAAATTGTCCCTGCCACCTACACCCTTGCTGGTCCTGCTGTGGGGACAAGGCACAGCTGGAAAGAGCGGGGGGCAGGGGGAGGGGTTGCAGGGCTCTGCTTGGGCTGGGACACAGCTCAGGAGATGCTGCTCTTGGTCTGAAAGCCTGCACAGGCAGGAGCAGAGGCAGAGTCCCAACTCCACCTCAGCATTGCGGGTTCCTGCCTACCTGGGAGGAGGCAATGGTCCTCTGTGCCCTTGGCACCTGCCAAGACACTCAGAGGTGGCTGATGCCCCTGCCCAGTGGTCACTGCAGTGTCCTGCTCGCAGGGCAAGGCAGGGGGAATGGCAGGGCTGGGGCTGCCTCAGTTCAGAGCGACCCAGATGGGGCCTCCTCAGCTTCCCAGCCAAGGCAGGACGGAGCAGCCCAGCTGCTCGGGCTTGGCTTCTCCTTGCATGGCAGCTGTGGGGGAGAGCCAAGCACTGGGAGAGACAGGGAGCCTGTGCATGCACGGGGGGCTGCAAACGCCCTCCCCCTCCCACCTTCTCCTGGCTGGAGGCAGGAGGCAGGAAAGCAATAAGGAGTTAGCAATTAGAAGGTGAAATCAGGACATAAAAGAAGCAGAAAACTGTCTCAAAGGGTGCTTTTGCTTTTTAAAGGTTTCACCAAGATTTTTGCTTTTCCCCAGGGTGTCCTTTGCAAATCAGGCCTCACTGCAAAGGCTATTGGATATGACTCTGACGTCAGCAGGGAAAAGGTCCCCAGACTCTCATTAGAAAGGGGAAGAAAAAAAAAATTCTATCCTTTTTTTTTTTTCTCCTGACTGATTTAACCTTTTCAGAACAATAAACAGGCTGGTCACAGGACAAAACCAAACAAGCAAAAGGGCTGTAGGCTCTGCATCCCAGGGGTGAGGGAAGGCGTGTGTGGGGTAAAATCCAAGGGCTGGAGCTGGCCTTGCAGCCAGGCAGCCCCTGTGCTCCCCATCCTGCCCGGCTCAGCACCTCCCTGTCCACAGACAGCAGCCTCGTGCCCAGGCACAGGGTGATTTTTTACCCCTTTGCTAGTCTGGAAACAAACTCATTTCACTACCTGAGCCAGTGTGGGCATCAAGGTGTCCTGTGATTATGTGGGATCCAGGGCAGGATGTCTTGGACAGGGAGCAGGACAACTAGCTGTACTCAAAGGCAGCAGCAAGTTTTGTTTCTGGTTCTGCTGCTGGTGCAGTCCACAGTGCTACACAAACCAGTGAGTGGGGGGAAATTCTGCTTTGCCTTTCCCCAGCACCCCTTCCCCAAACGTGCAGTGCCAAACCAGTTTACTCTAACCCTGTTTTGACGGAGGGGAAGGACATGGGTGAAGCAACACAGCAGAGGGACCCCAGCAGCTCCCCAAATGCCCCTTGCAGACCTTTCACCCATTTTGGAGGACACTTAGAAGTCAGGTTTTGCAAGAACCTTGCAGTCAGGTGCTGTACAGAAGTAGCATATGATTACCAGGGCCACACATGTTGGGAAAGGAGCAGGTCCTCATTGCAAAAGCAAAACATTAGTGTGTAGAGCCCTTGGCTGCCATTCTGGGGAACAACAGAGGTGTGAAAGAGGTCCTAAAGAGCCAGGATCAATCAAGAAGGGTCCCAGTGATACAGGTTGTACCCAAGCCTCTGGAAAAGATGAAATTCAACTTTTAAGATGCAGGGTCACACCTAAAGGAAACAAGCTTTTCTGAGGCCTGTCAGTGCACAGTGCACGGGTCAGTGCTGATGGAGCCTGGCCTGTGATATGTGAGATGGGCAGTAACCCAAAGGGAACATCTGCTCCTCGCATGGTATTTTGGACCCTGTTTTCCCAGCCTGGGATGAGTAGGTCTCAGCAAGCAGATCTGGCAGGATTGTTCATGAGAACTGGGCTGTTGCCCTCCCACAGGAAGCAAAGGACAAATCGCTCTGAGGTGGGAAAAAGACACTGTGAGTGGCAGGTCTGGATGATGGAGGGAGGACCAAAGTTCTGGCTGGCTTCTCCAGCCTTCCTGCTCCATCAGCAGGCTCCCTATCCTCAGGGATGCTGCCCTGCATGTCCACGACTCCCCTCTCTCCTTTCCAAGCACTGTTCTACCCCAAGCAGCCCTTTTCCCTTGGCCCTGTACCACTTCCCACATGCATAGAGAACAAACTTCCCACCTGACATGGTGGGACTGTTTTAAACCCTGCCTTGCACACCCTAAAGCCACAGCACACCCATCCCATCCATCCCTCCACCCTATTCATGGGCTTTCTCCCTGGTTCCCATCACACTACAGGGTTGCACAGTGCTTCTCCCTGCTCTGGACACCAGAACCACGGCAGCGCTGGATACCAGTTGCCCCAGCTCAGCTGTGCTGGCAAGCAAGAGGAGCAGAGGTTTGGCCAGATCTCCACCCAGCCACGTCCCTCCAGGGCGGAGAGGGAGGAAGCAAAGAGGCCGCTCTCTCCCGCCTGCCTGGCCCTGAGCTTGGCTGCCCCGTGCAGGGCTGTGTGTGAAAACACGGCTCTTCCCTCCCGCTTTTCCTTTCCATTTTGCATTTTGTTGTCCAGGGCAGCTAAGGCAGAGCCTGCCAGCCCAGAAAGCCAGGACTGCTTTCCCATCAATCATCCGGATCTAGCACCATCACATCTGTCCTGTGCCACTGCCACCCACGCTCAGACTGAAGCCTCAGCCCTTCCCTGACACTGGACGGGGCTGCACAGGGGCTGGATGAGCCTTTGGATGGGCTGCAAGGACCTTTCTGAGACAGACAGGGGATAATCCCTTTGCAGCAGGACTAACACCTCTACAGGTCATACCTTGGACATTTTCTCAGCTGCCACCAAAAGCAGGGGAGCTAAAGCAGACAGCAGCAAACAGAGAAGTGGTGCTGTTATTCTGGGGATTAGGATGCAATCTCTTCCACTTGCCTCTGCTCCTGCCACAGTCCCTCCTGGCACAGCCATGGATCAGGACATCCTCAACTACCACAGGTTTGTTAAAAGGTGCTGAATATTGTCAAAGGAGAGGGGACAGGAATCAACGTGGAGGTCCCAGCTCCTATTGCCTGCCTGACCTCCAGCCTGCACCCTCACAGACCTTCATGTCTGCAATCATCTCCTCATCTCGGTTCTCCCGTTTCAATTCCCCACCTTGGCTAAGCCCCCAGTCCAACTCAGACATCACCTTGATTTTCCCCAAACCAGGTAAAATCAGGGGGGATGCCCACTTGCCAGCACCAAAAGGGGCTTTGTGCTTCATGGGGGGAAGGAGGGTGATAAAGATCTCCTCATGCCCATGGAAATTGAGCCATGCTCCTCACATACCTTCAGTAATTCAATTGTACACTGTGTGAATAGACCTGCCAAACCTTTACCATTCTTTCTTCTTGAGAAATTCTCAGCAGAGGGGTATGGTGGGCAGAGAGGACGATGGGGGGCATGAGAGAGGGGTGGGCTCCCTCCTGCCTCTTCCAAGCCTGAACTCTGGTAGATAGTCATGCTTGGTGCTCTTCACACAGGTTTTATTTGCTCTCCTTTCAAAACATGGGGCTGAGAAGTCTGAGGCAAATTGGTAACTGCTTAGAGACACATGGGGAAGGAGGCAGAGAATTTGGGATTTACATGAGCATAAGGCAGAAAAGCACCCAGAGAGCATCCTCTGTAGTTCTACTAACACAGTTTATCATGGCCTGGACCACTCTCAGTCTCCACTCCTGAGATGCCCCAGCTGGGGCCCCCAGCCCCATCCCACAGGTCTAAGCCCTCTCCCCCATGCCAGGAACCCCTCCAACCCACCTCAGTCCTGCCCTGCACTGCTGCAGCCTTGCCAGAAGGTCTCAGAGGTCCTGAGAAGGACCCTGTCAGAACCCATGCAGGGCACCCAGCAGCATCATTACACCTGGTCCAGCACCCTCCAACATAAGCCAGAGCAGTGGGGTCACGTGGGGCTTTGGGATGCACCACTGCTGCAAGTGCTGCCTCTGTGACATGGACCTGGATCAGTGGGCAATGCTCAGGAGCAATAACAAGGCTGCAAAAAGTCCTCACAATATTCTGTGGGTACTTGGGATTTGCAATTAGCATCTGCTCCTAAATGGCTCTGTGAAACCCTGATGGATCACACAACATCTGACACAGCACAGGGACTGGGTTCAATCCCACTGCTTTGGCACAAGAAAACCAAAGAGATGCCTCTAAACAGGAGCTGTCTTTTAAAGTCCACACCTGAGAAGACCCATTCAGAGGATATGCACAGGGCAACTTGCCAGCTCAGAGTCTCTCAGTCAGCAAGATGTCCTGAATGGTTAAATACTTGCACAAGCAAACGTTTTTTTCATAGGACCTGCTGGAGCCCTAGGTCTGGTGCAGCACTTGTGGCTGACACTGGAGAGCAGCTGGGAGGTGGCCTGTGGGCCCATCAGAATGGGAGATCTAAGCCTTTCATTGTCACTTTCCTCCTCACTTGAGGACAAGTCCCTCAGAGATGGCCCTTGCACATGGTGCAGGAAGCACAAGGCAGCAGGTCATAATCTAGAACAGGGACTTGGAACTCAGTTTTCCAAGGGAATATGATTTTGAGTCCTTTCTCTCAGAAATTTATCCCAAGTGGAACATGGAATACTGAGTTCTGATGGTGAAGAAATGCAGCTGTTCAACAGGACTTGGGGAAAAAAGTGAATCAAGACACACAAATTACAAGACACTGATGAAGCTACTAATGAGGTTTGTGCAAATCTCCTCAAGGTGCCAGTCACCAGAGATGAGAGACCCGAGTGGGATGAAATTTGGTAACTAGTAAATAAATACAGTTACTGAATATAAACAGACAGAAAAGACAGAATTCAGCATCGTTTGCAAGATTAAATATATATACATAAAACCTGGGAAGATCTAACACGTACAAAACCACCAGGCTAGGGGGCATTTGTAATTTCATTATGTTATGTATTATTGAAGCTGTGATGTATTTCATACCTGCAATGGCAGGAGCCACACTAAGTAGTTGTAATATCTACAGCCTATCTCTGGCTACTTGAAATGCAAATTAACAAGGTGTTCAAGCCTGATTTAACTTTTAACTTTTCACATTCAATAACTCAGGCTTTTTGCCTTCTCTATGCCCTTTTTTTCTAATTTTGTTGCGAGATTACCCACTAGTTTTCTTTGAAACCTTAAATTACTCTTAGGCATTCTCTGCATTAGTTCCACACTGGAGCTGTTTGTTTGGGATTAGTTCTACTTACCTAACTCGAGGGGTGCTGGGAGGATTACTGGGAGTTTGCAAAGGGCTCTGACAGTGGAAAGCACTATCTAAATGCTAAGTATTACGAAGCCAGATGAGCTATTTACTGACCCCAATTGGTAATATTCCCCCCTCCAAACCGGAGGAAGAAATTGAAAGAGCAGAATCCTTTTCTTCGGAGAGACAAATAGTGACAGAAGGCCAAGCCAAGGTCCACAAATAAAATAAATCCTAAAACATCACTTAAGGTCAAAAAAGGGCTGGGTTTATTCCTGGTATGAATAAGGACCATGCGAGTGGCAGGACCCAGAGCACAGGCACGGAGGCTGCAGAGGCAAACCCACCTCCTGTGGGATAGGATATCACCCTCCCAGCCTTTCCCCACCACCAATTCCACAAACCAAGCACCCAAACAGCTTGTCTGGCAACAACGTGCAGCCTGGCTCTCAGAAAAACAGACCAAGCTCCTCTTCTTTACAAACGAGTTTTACTGATGTACCATGAGCTTTGGGTGGGTGTGGTGTTCCATCATTTCAGCTCGGAGTAGAAGTTTCATCTTGGGACCTCGAGGTCCCAAGAGAGATCAGGGTCTTGCTGGGAGAGATTTTAGACACATATATATGAGCAGACAACTCTGGCTTCAGGCAGTTGGACTCCATGATCTTTATGGGAGTTGGACTCAATGATCCTTATGGATCCCTTCCAACTTGAGATATCCTATGACTCTATGAAACACCATCACCATCATTACCCCACATCAGCTCTGTACATGAACAGATGGCAAAAACCCCCTCAGATCAACCCATATCTTCAACAAATTCACCATGACCTTATTCATGGAGGTGGGAGGGTTACTGGGATCACAGTCCCTTCCTCAGTGCAGACCCTGCACCTAGAGCTGACTCCCTTCCAGATCTAGATCGAGATGGAGGGATGAGGGAGAGGGACATGGAGGTGAGGAGAAAACTGGCTGTCTAGTCACATGGAGGCTTTTTGGGAAAGCTTTGAGCAAACACGATGAGGGGATGGGGACAGTGCAAGGATCCTTGTTTAGAAGCCTATTGTATAGGTGATAAAATTTAAAGTGCTGGGAAGAAACTCAGAGATACTCAAGAGCTCAACAGCAAAGGGAAAAAGTGATGACCTACCCCTTTAGGGTTAAGTACAGGCTTTGGGTGAAATTCTTCCACCAGAAAAGAGCCAGTACTAAGCCCCAAGCTTTTCTGTTACCAAGTCCTCAGCTCCTGGCATGGGCAGAGAGGGAAAAGGCAACGAAACTGCCAGTGAGAGCCTCCAGGGAAGACATGCCAGGATAGCCCTGCATCACAGGGCTGAAAAGGAGAAACACCATTTGGTTTCCTCCCTCATTTTCCTACAGTGTTTTTTCCCATCATGCTGATGCTGGGTTGTCATGTTAGATTAAGAGGCCATGAATCACCAATGGCTGGCAGTTGGTGTGGCTGTGGCAGTTTTGGTGTTGGTTTGCAAAGAGCTTGAACTTCCTCACTGGGGAAGTGGTTAGATCCATTGAAGCTAATTTTCCAGTAAGGGCCATAGAAAATTATTTTCTGATAATTGAAAATCATTTTCCAAAAAGGTCTTCAGACCTAGCTCATGAGTCTGACACTTTGACCTGCCAGCAAAAAGCAACACCATGTTTTGCAACCCAGTGACCTGCAGGGCTCACGCTCAGTGCTAAAACCAGAGTGGAGAAACACTCTCCTAGAAAGCCCCAGCTAAAGGTTGTCATCTGCTCTAGGGATGAGCTGCCTCACAAAAACCAGACAAATGCTGCAGTTCTGTCACCCAAACTCCCAACAAGAGAGACAGCTAAAGCAAACCAGGAGAGAAACTGTCTGCAGTCACAGAATGGCTGGGGCTGGAAGGGACCTCTGGAGATCATCTAGTTCAACACATGCTAGAGCAGGATCCCTTAGAGCAGATCACACAGGAACATGTCCAGGTGGGTTTGGAATGTCTCCAGGGATGGAGACTCCACAACCTCCCTGGGCAGCTCATTCAAGAGCTCTGTTACCCTCAGAGTAAATAAGTATTTTCTTATATTTAGGTTAAACCTCCTGTGGTCCAGTTTGTCACCATTGCCCCTTTTCTTGTCACTGGACACCACTGAGCCCCAGCTCTCTCAGCCTTTCCTCCTATGGTAGATGCTCCAGTCCCTTAACCTTCAACTGCAACTGCACAGAGAACCAAAAAGCAATGCCCCAGGTGCACTTAGCACTGTCACCCATGGAAGGTTTGCAGACTCCTGGCTAGAGTTATTTGTGCTTGGCAGCACAGTGGGGCACCCCAGAGAAGACACCAGGCTGTCACTGTGCACGTGGGATAAGGTGGGGGGAGCTCATCAAGCGGGACACAAAGATGCAAATGGGGAAAAGAATCTCAGAAGTGGAAATCTGTGCAGAAAGAAAAGAGGACCATGAACTCCGTGAGAGGTGACAGGGACCTGCAGAAGGACAGAGCAGAGGAAGGTTCTGTGGGAAGCAGGATGGGGTATGATAGTGTGTGAGGAGACAGGTAAAATAGGGAGAGGTCTGACAGCTCTCAAATGAGCTATTGGACCACGAGGAGGGTGAGGGGATGGTGTTTGGGATTATCTGGTGATTAATAGAGGACTGTTTGTCCAAAAGCTGGTCCTTTTTTCAGTAGTTTCCTTCTCTAGGTACATCAGTCAGCCTAACAAGAGATACTAACACTCCTAGCAAACCACATCTCCCTAAGTATTTCTCCAAAAAGGAACTGAGCAGGAAACAGAGAACTAGCACCAAGAGTGCATCTTCACAAATTCAGCCTCCACCCCATGGCCAGCCACTGGCACCCAGACTGGAAACCCTCACCCACAACGGGCGGAAAGAGAGGAGACAACATCCTCCAGCCCCCGCACTTCACCCACCAGGGACTATATTGTTCTTTCCCTCAGCCAAACAATTCTGTGAATTTGACCTTAACTTTCGTAATACTTTGGGGGTGACAAACATGGCATTCTTGACGTAGCTCATGTTTGTGAAAAAAACAAATGAAGAAAGAAAGAAATAAGCAAAGCCCCGGCCGCAGGCTGCGCTCCGTCCCGCTGTGGTTGACATTTGCAGCCCATGGTGGCTGTGGTGAGGATGACAAACTGGGGCAGCCAGTGGTGCTGCTGGTAAAGCTGGGCAGGGCACCGTGGGTAGGGCTGCAGGGTCAGTGAGGGGCTGGGTGGGCACCAGCTCTGCAGGCACTCCACCTACCAGTGGTAAAGTCCTGCTTGCCCCAGTCTGCCTGACTTCTTGCCCAACCTCAGGCTGGTCCCTCCATCTCCTTGACCAAGGGCAAGGAGAGGCCCCAACACACCCAATGCCAGGAGCAATGGGGCTATCACCCCAGCAGGGACCACCAGCCCCTAACAGACCCACAACAGCGGGCGGAAGACTCTCAGGAAGTGCTCATTTAATTATTAATGAGTCAAGACAAGCTTCCTAATCGGGACAAGAAGAACTCTTGCTGGAAATTGGCTGCTCAAGACATTTTGCTGATTGCTCCTAAGAGCAGGGAGAAGGGGTATGCTCCTTGCTTTCTCCACAGGCTTTAAGATGATACAGAACAGTTTTTGCATGATAATTTGGTGGTCACAGAGGACTGGGTTTTATTCCTGAATTGAAAACTGGCTATTAAACATCATTTAAAGAGCAAAATAAAAATAAAACAGCAATTTCTTTTTTTTATTCTCTCCCTATAATCATCATTAACCTTCTATCTGCATAATATCCCTCTGCCAAGGATCTTCAACTGAGTAATAAAATTTTAGTACTTAAACTATATCAGTGCTCTGGAAGGGAGTATTCTTCTCACTTCAGAGAGAGAGAAACCAAGGTACAAAGAACTGAAATGACTTGTTCAAAGTCACACTGAAGATTATTAGCCAAGCCAGGAATAGATTCCCCAAGCCCTGAGCCCCAAAGGCAGTGTGCCCACAGGTACACTGCCCTGACAGGCCAATTAGCTTTTATGGAAAGGTTTAAGGAAACATTTCCTTTCACAGATTCTGCCTATTAATTTACTCCCAGACTTTGTCATCTGTGAGTGAGAGTGTCTCAGTTTCAGGCTGTCATGGAACATCCCAGCCCCTTTCCTTGCTTGAGACAAACACACTTTCAGCAAGTAAAGATCTCTAACAACACAGAGTACCCTGCTACGTGCTGGTTAACAAAGGGCTGGACGACTTTTCTCTGTGGGTCCCTGCTTACTAATTAAGTCTGATTGCAGAGGCTTCATCAAAGCAGAGGGCTCTGCACAGAGACACAACCCTGGGAGTGCTGGGGCTCTGGGTGCAGAGGCACACTCTGCTTTCCAGCCTGCTGCTCTGCTTAGGTCTGCTCAGCTTGGTGGGGCAGAGCTGCTTTTTCACCTCAATCCTTAATGTTCCTGGTTCTGCCTTTGCAGGATGCAGAAGGGAAAGGCAGGGGCAGAGGAGAGAAGGGCAGAAAGGATGGAGTGGGCGAGCACAGCACAGGAGCACAGCAGCCCCTTGCTCTCCTTCCATCTCTCTCCGCTGAGAAACAGTTAATAGGTTGCAAGGTTTCCACCCTTCCAGGACGGAGCCTTTTCCTCCCCTTTCGAGTGCCCCCTGCCTTCCTCCTCCAGCGACTGGGAAGCTGTGACTGCTCTACACCGCTGACACCTCGGCTGCTCTGGAAACCCATGAACTGTTTGAGAAAGGTCAGCTGGCAGCCCTGCTCTGCCTCCCCAGCCCGCGGGGCTCGGGCAGTGCAGGAGCCCCCTCTGTAGGCAGAGACCTCCAGCTACCACCATCCCCTGCTTCTTGACATGTTTTTTTTTCAGCAACGTTTTATTTCCTTCATCACAACCCCAGTGCCAGCCGTGGGGCTGGAGGGTGAGAGGGACCGGGTCTCCGGTCCCTGCTCCACTGCCCGTTACACACGATAAGAACCGAGACTGGACATGAGCAGGACAGCACATTTGCCAGCACAAGCTGAAGTCTCACCAGCTTGTTGTTGGCAAAATAATACAAGCAAGCCTCTCTACAGCTCTGGGCTCTGGTACATCTCCTAGGTCCAGAGCTGCCCTCTCTCCAGCCTCTCCAATGCACCTACTTTTCCCTGGTCTCTTGCCAAACCTGAGCTTCCCAGTGCTGCATGAGCACTTTCCCAGCTTGTGTTTTGGGGGCTTTAGTGCACTCCATAGAACAAGAGAAGGAAACGATCCACCCCTGGTGCTCCTCCTCCATCCTCTCTGCTGCACCTCCTCAGCTCAGCCCTGCACATCGTCCAGGTGAGACTCCCCAGCACTGCCACAATTCCCCAAACCACAGCCTTAAACTCAGCTCTGGTTCAAAATGACCCCGTTTCGTCCATTAGGTATGATGAAAAATACACACACACACACAGACACTTGCTGGGGCCAGCAGTGAACTAATGGCAAATGAACACCAGACTGGAAGTAGCCAAGGCAAAACTCCTGCCTGGATGCAAACAAGCTCCATCCTTCCCAAAAGCAGAGTCTTTCTGGGGTGGGAGGTTAGCAGCTGAGTCAAGAGCTTCTGGCAGTTATCAGCCACTACTCCTATGAAACAGTTTGACCACAGCTTTTAAGAAAATGTGTGAATTTGCCCATGTTTACTGCTCCCTGTCCTCAGCAGTTACAGTGCCTCCTCCTCAGAGATGCTCAGCCTGTCTTCACTACATCCTTTTTCATAGAGCCAGCCCTTCCCCACCCCTTCCACTCAGCCACACACCCAGTGTATCTGCCAGCAGCCTTGGAAGGATTTGCTAACCCAGACAAGACCCCCCCCCCCCATTCTGGATGGTCTCTAATTGGGAGAAACATACACTTACCCACTCTCAGCCCCCTTTGTATGAAGCCCCAGGATGTAGCATCACTTACACAGACACATGTCCCATGAAAAATGGGGGTGGCCAAGTTAGGAAGGAAGATGATGAAGATCTAAAGCCAATTTGTAGGCACCCTGAAACAACTTGATTTCTCTAATGTCCCAGGAGCACTCCTGTCCTAGACATTAACATTACTCATTTTCATTTGGAGAACTTTCAGCATGTAACAAAAATATCTCAGGCTCAGTAATGAGGCAAGAAATCGTGCTTACGTAGCTGAGCAAGTAACATCACTCAATTTCCCTGTCCTTGTGGTGGAAGAAAAATGCTTGGAGAATAAATTAATCCTAATAAATGTAGGATTCTGATCAGGCACACATAACCAGCAGTGCATCTGCAGGATGAGCAATTGATGAAGTCATTGCTCCAAAGGTGCCTTGATGCAATTAGTCACTTGTAAAACATGAAGCAGAGGAGAAAATCCTGCTCCTTTTGTGAAGGAGCATGAAAATGCCCCATGCATCAGAGTGATTTATGGGTTACAGTGCAGCAAAATTAGAGTGTGTGGCAATTAGGGTCGTTCTCTCAGAGATGAAAGGCCGGGGGAGAAGAGTGAAAGGATGGACAGGATGCAGAAGGATCAGATGAAGGCAAAATGCCAATGCCACATTTCTGTGCTGTTGGTTTTTAACAGGGATTATTTCCCCTTTGCACAAATCATTGCGGGAGAAAAGCAGGTTTCACATGTAAAACTGGTGCCACTGAAGATGAGTCAAGTCATTAATCAACAGCACGAGTATCTGTAATTAGAGCTGCCGGGAGTCACAGGAGCAAGAGTCAAAGGCTCCAACATGATTATGGACAGAGCAGGATTGTTTTATGACCAATATTAGCAGATAAAGGGAATTTATCACGTGCCTGAGGAGGTTGGCTGATGAGAATGGGGTGGCAGGGAGGAAGGCATTTCCTATCCCTAACCCCACTGCCTGGCTTCTGTGCCCACCACACCACTTGCCCCCCACCATGCAAGCAGAGAGGAGGGCAGATGCTCTCCCCAGCCCCCTGCCTGCAGGGTGTCCCAGGGGGGAGGACCCTCCCCATAGGCACCGCAGCACCCAGAGTGCAGGATCAGCCCATTGCCTGGAGCCTAAAGGAGCTGACTGACTCGGCCATGCTGAAGCAGAGTGGGTCCTGGTGCAGCTCAGTGTGTTCCCAAGGGATGCACCAGCTGTTTGCAGCTGGAGGAGGCAGCAGATGCCGAGCAGCCGACCCGCGCAGCGCACAGCTGGGAGGGCGGGGAGTGCCTGGCCAGCTCCTCACCTCCTGCCTTGCCCCGAGGAACCGGGCAGCTTTCCCACGTCCTCCCCAGCATGGGCTGTCCCTCCAGCTCCCTTCTCCAGCCCCATTCCCAACAAGCCCCAGCATGTCCCTGCACAGCTGCCTGCTTTCATGGCAGGAGTGAGAAGGGAGGATGGGAGCTGGGGACAGGCAAAGAAGGCACCAGAAGTCTTTCCAGCCCCTCCGGGAGGGGAACATGCAGCTTCTCTCTAGGTCCTGGGGCCCCAGTGTCTAATTTGAAGGAGCTATTGCTCATAGACTTCCTGGTGGGTTTTGAAAGTCTCCAGAGAAGGAGACTCCACAACCTCTCTGCACAGGCTGTTTCTTTGCTCCATCACCCTTTCAGTAAAGGAGCTTCTCCTGCTGTTGAGATGGAACTTCTTATGTTCTAGCTTGTACCCATTGCTCCTTGTTCTATTACTGGGCACCACCAAAAAGAGACTGGCCCCTTTCCCTTGACACCCACCCCTCAGATATTTATAGACATTAATAGGACGGCATTTCCCATCCCCTTGAGCTGTGCCCCAGGCTGGAGCAGAGCTGGTAGCTTCCTTTAGCTATTGCTCTTGCCCATCTTGGTCCCTAGCAGGACAGTCACATTCACCTGGCTTTGACAATCTCCATCTACCCAGATGATGCCAAGGTTTTCTAGAGCAACAGGAAACTAAGATCTGAAAATAATTGTGAACTTTTGAGGCTTGAGAGCATCAAGCACAGAGAATGGTAACGGTACATGAACTTAGATCCTTGCCCTTAACTGTCTCATCCAGATGCAGAGTTCACACCCACTTTTTGGCCATGATTGCTGTCTGCCTCAGTTTGCCAGGCCCAATGAAGTTGGGTGAGATGAAGTTGGTGACATGTATTGATTTCCATAGGTGACAGCACAGGGAAAGTATTATCTGAGGTTGTGTTTAAGCTCTCCTCTCCCAGCACAGCCATGCTTTGAGCACCTGTACTCCTTCCCATAGTGTCCTCACAAGTGTGCACACATGTGAGGGTGCCACAGAGGGGGAGTTGGAAAGTGGGGTCCCCCAGGACTACCTCAATGCTTCTGACTCCACTGTCACCCTAGCTGGGCATTCAGGACCAGCACCAGGGAGACAAAATGTGAGCCTTGTTAAAGCTAGCAGATTTAACCAGGACCATGGGTCTCTCTGGAGTTTAAATTCACGTCCTCTCAGTGGGGCAAATACTTATGTTGGTGAGGCCAGTTCCAAGGAAAGCCCAGCCAAGGATGGCAGAATGACTGTAGGAGCTGGGCTGTAGGAGCAGAGTCACTGCCAGGCTCTGAGCTCCAGTGGGGCATTTCCTACCCCAGCCTCACTCTGTTTCATCAGGGTGAGTCATCAGACCACCACAAAAAACCTCACGACCTTGCTTCACTAGTCATTATCAGAAACTTCCTTTATTAAATTAATGGCCATCCCCTATCTGTCATCTCACAGATAATAAAAAGAAACGAGGGCTGGAAGGAGCACTGCAGACCCATGCCTGGAGCCAGGCTGGCATCAACAGAACTCATGTCCAGCAGTTCTGCAGAGCTGCTCCTGCACAGGAACAGGAGGAGGCAAAACCCCCTCTCACCAAACAGTCTCCAGCATAAACATGGTGGGTTCCCTTTCTCCAGAAGCATTGCTTATTAGTATGGTTCTGAGACAGTAATTTGCTCACAGGGACAAGCTCATCTCACTGGCTGTGGTAGGACCAACACAACACCCTTCCTCAAATACATCTCTCACATGGGACAGATGAATGCATGCAATTAAACACTCACTGCTCTGAATTACCCCCTCTGAGATATATCAACCCCTTCCCCACAATTGGCATGACATGATCTAGCAAGGAGGAAGATCTTACGTGGTTCCAATGACACCAGTTCAAAGTATGAAGCTTTTTCTGCTCCAGGGTTCCAGAAGTCAGATGAAGAAAGATATTCTCTCCTTTGCAAACAAGCCCCAGCAGCAGATCACCCACCCTTCCCTCTAGCAAAGGAAAGGTCATGGTCTTGCTCTCCCAGAGAGCAGGATTAGAGGGGTGGGAAGAGTTCAGAGACAGCCACTCCCAACAAAGACCAAGTCAACTTGGTGCTGAGATAAGACCGGTCCTTGACCCCACCGTGCAGGCCCCATCAGTGGGAACCCAGCAAGGAAACACTGCAGAATATCCACTCTATCCCCCATAACCCAAACTAGCCACAGCAGCATTTCCTATTATGTCTCCATAACCTAATCTGACCCCCTCTAGGGTCTCCAGATTAATATCTGAGAGAGCTCACAAGTCCAATCACCCAATTACAGGGAGGAAAGGTTTATCCTATCTAAACAGCATGAAATGTAACACAGCCCCAGCTGCCCCCTCCCTCCTAGGAACCAGATCTCAATCCCTAGCAAGCTGAACAAACTGGGAAGGAGTCATGGGGGAGATGGGGAGGGTCTCTCCCTGCTCTTGTATCATATGAAACCTGCAGGAGGAGCAGCTATTTTAATTGGCAAATCCCCTGACTCAAGATTTAATCCCTCTCCATTTTTGCTTAACTTCCCTCACACCAAAGCAACATGGGGAGTAGATGATGTGCATCACTTTGAGCTGCTGATCCCATGAGAGGAACCTCCACTGTCTGGGTGAACAGGGGGGCAGGGGACAACAGTCCTCAGGACACAGATTGTACACAGCCCAGCTCAGGAGATGCAGGAATGAAGGGCTGGTACCACCATGTGCCATTTAACACAAACACACTAGGGGAAGGGTGTGGTTTAGAGCAACCTTGATGTTGGCTGGGCAGAGCAGGCAACAGACAGGATCCCAGCCCAGAACAACTGCAACATCCCCAGAGCACCTCTTGATCTGGGGCTGAGAGGTTTCAAACAGGACAGAATAGGCTGCCCCAAGGCAGCCTTTGTGCCTCCTTGGATCCCTTTCCTATCCTTATTTCCTTCCAGAGAAGTGTGGAGGGACATTGTCTAACTTTTTGGACTGTATTTCAGCCACCTGACAAAGCTGAATGCATGGGAAACCTCTACAGCAGCCAGAGGAGTGGAAAGCAGATTCCCCAGCCCATCCAGGATCTCATCTCAGGCGTTGGCTAGAATGAGAGGAACAGGCATAATCTCCAGAAAGACCCTAGCCTGGCAGGGAATCCCAGTCTGGGCGTCATTTGGAGCCCATCCAAAGGGAAGACCCATGTTTTCTGGCCAAGTTTCCTTCCAGAGAAGGGTCGTGTTGCATCCACAGATGCCCCACAGCCTAAATTTTCCAAGTAGTTCAGGGCTGCATTGCCAAGCACCAGCTTTGGAAACGCAGACTGAGCTTCCCTCCAAATTCCAGCCACAATTTATTGATCAGAAAAACCTGTCTAGTCAATAAAAGCTCCTACAAAAAGGTTCCACCACACTGCGCTCACATGCCATGAGCTGTCTGACTGCATTAGCAGCCTTCACTTCTGATGCTTTCTGACAAGATGGATTTGTGGCCTTGACTTTTCCAGATCAGGGGAAACTTAATCCTAGAGGATAAAATTACAGACCAGTAAAAAAAACCTCCATCACTGGCCTCATTAAGTGTCATTTAAGAAGTTCAGAGCCTTCAGAGCTAGAAGGAAGCATCTACAGCTGTCCTTTGCCTTGGGGGAGAGGTGTCTCTGAACAGACAGCACAAAGCCCTTGGCAAACACTCTGCTTTTAAAGTGCATGACATACTCGTGGCACCATCCAGGCTGCTCCATCCTCTGCAGTCAGCAGGGAACGGGCAGACAGTCCCAGCTCTCCACCTACAAAGTGATTTGGGAGAAAGCAAAGATAATGCCCAGTTCTGTCCAAAAGGTGTCTGGGCAGATAAAAATAAAAAAAACTTGGAACAACCATATGGAAATGTGAATTAATGAAATATTTCAGCAACTGACTCAATCCTAATTGAGAGCTGAGAACCCTCCACCTCCCTTCTGCTTTCCAGGATACAAAAATGACACTGGTAGGTGGAAATAACTACAACTGTCCCAGTGGGAGAGAAATGAGTGAGCATAATGGCCAAAATTAAGCACTTGCTTGGTACTATTACACAACATATCCCAGGAAGCAGCTTCCAAAAACTTGACCTTCTCTTCCAAGGCTTATTTTTGAATCATCTTTCTTTTTGCTAACAAGTGAAATGGATTTAGCACTCAAAAAGGGTACTCTGGGTGTTGAAAACATCTTTATCCATGTACTAGTTACAGGAGAAGCAGCAGCAATGCCCCCTGCCACAAAGCAGCCCTGCCCTGCCTGGGCCTTCACAGATGAAGCTCTGCTGCATTCCCATCCCAGCATATAAGTTGAGCTACCCCTCACCAAGTGGTGGTTGTGATCAACCAAACACCTACCCACCAAGAAACCAGCTGAGATCCACCAGGCAGATCACTAAGAAAGGAGCAGGTAGGGGGTACCACACAGTGAGCATGAAGCTGGTGATGGTGGGTCACCAGCTCCTGGCCACCATCAGCTCCTCCTCTACTTCAGTGATGCTGGAGGACCTCTAAGTGCTGCCTGATGCTCCTAGGCTGAGCACTGACATCTCTGACCACCAGCATCACTGCACTGAGAGCAACAGTCTGGTAGCTTAGGGAGAGCAGAACAAATGCTCTCCTGAAACCAACAGAGAGACTGGGGTCTTTCTTCCAAGTCTCAGCTTGTGATTCATCAGCTGCAGAGCCTGTGTCCCCTGGGCCTACTTACAAATCAAAAATAATTTACAAAAATGGCAGCTATGGGAATATTTGCCTTTGCTTCCCCAGGGCTTTGCAGAGGTAGTCAGTTCCATCACCCAACCTCAGGTTCATCAGTGTCTTTAACAACTGGTTTCAACACTCGTGCTTTAAAATCCTCCACATTTCATTGGCATATATTAAAACTCTGGACATTCACATAGTTATTCAACTCCTGGCTGGACCTGAAGCTCCTACAGCTTTGAAGGCTGCTCTCTCTGGTGCCCAGTCCCTTTGGAAGTCAGGACTCTAAAGAAGACATTAAGACACGTGATGGGAGTGCGACCTGGCTGTGCAGAGACTGCACTGACTCCTTACTGACAGGCACAGGATTTATTCTGCCCAGACAATTTTTCCTCTTCTTCCAGCCTATCACTGGCTTTCACACAACAGTAGCAGCACAGCTTGCACACAAGAGGGTGTTCTGGGAGTGACAGTTGCCATAGCTGTATCCATGTAGCCCCGGCCACCCAGACATGTCAGAACGATGCTCTACAGAGCAGAGTTAAGCTATAAATAAGATCCTTCCAAGCCTCAATTTGGAGCACAACTTGCAAGTGTACAAAATGTTAAGCCTTCTGGTTTGACCTCTTTCTTTTATAGACACAACGTGTATTCAGAGACTCCCCTGCAGAACAGCACTCTCCAGAGAAGCCTGGAACGCTGGTGCAGTGACGTGCAGAGGTTTTACATGAGCATCCCCTCAACTTCTGCACATTGTTCTGCCCAGTCTATTCTCCAGGTGCCCTCCTCAGCTTCCCTGCAGCTCTTCTCCACACAGCCCTGTCTATAGAAGACCCTGGTATACCAGAAGACTCTGACCAAGCTGCCAGAATCTGATTCTCTGAGGTCTACGTGATCCCAACAAGCTGATTCAGCAGGCTGTGTTTCTGCTCTCCTTTCTTTGAGAATTACAAGCTGTTCTGGATGAGGGCGACCTCTTATGAGCGTGATCCCTGACCAGCCAAAGAGACACAGGAGCTGCCAGGATCCCTGGATGCCGTGAGAAGTGAAAGTGCTTGGGAGTCTCTTCTTAGACCTCACTTGTCCTTCTGGGACATAGTTCCTTGTGGCCAACAGCAGCACTGCTGCATTAAAGGAAATGGGTGGTGTTCTTTGTTGTATACTTTTTTCCAGCTAACACCCCGCAATATCCCCAAGCACATTAATTCAGCTGCAGAAGTGGTGCCACAGAAAAAGATAGAGAAACCACAGCATAAGAGCCTACACAGAACAGGACAGAAGATGATGGGCTGGGAGAACAGTAGAGACTCATAATCCACCTTTTGTGATCTGCTAGCAGCAACACAGAGAAAGCAGCAGTCACATTCCCACTCACTGTCACCCTCAACCATGGTGACAGCAAGTGATGCTTCATTTCTCTGCATCTTCCCAGTTCTACCCACTTTGATACTGGAGCACAAGCAAGAGGAAGTGGCTCCAGGCTCAAGCAGCACAACTAATGCATGTGTTTTGCATGGATACTGGCCTGACCACCTTGGTGGGGAGGAGTGACTAGGAGGTGCAGCACCATTCAGTGCTTAGCCCACGGACCCCCGTCCACCACACAGTGAAAACCAGGCCTCTTGTCCTTCAGCCATTCCCAGGCCTCCCATGTGCTGTTACAAGCACATCCAAAGCGTAGTTTTAGTTTTAAACTTTGCATCTTGCACGCTCACATCAGCCACCCCAACTTGTACTGGCGCCCAGGTAGCTCCAACCTGCCATGTGGGCACCAAAGATGGTCCAGGTGATTTTAAACCAGGCACAGGGCTGCTTGCCCCAACCCAGGGATTTCACTCTTGGTCTTTCAGCTCCCAGTCATAAAAAGAGGGCAAGGATCTTTCTGTCCTTCATGGCCTGGAAGATACAGTGCTCCCCATGCAGGACCACCTCAGGTATTGGGCTCAGCTCGTCCAAGGGACCTTCTAAGCCAGGGCCACCACAATTGGCCACAGCAATACCCCAGGTCCCTGTCTGGCAATGGCAGGGACGTGGCCTGGCTACAACAACCAGAACTGAGACATAAAAAGCACTTTACACCATGATCATGTTATCCCCTTGTCCCTCCCCCTCATTCCCTTTGGAGCTTCTTAACTTCAGAAACCTTCCTCCAGAGGAGTGTTGGAGTGACAGAAAACATTTTCCAAGCCTAATATCAGTTCCAGATGTTCACAGCCATTTCAGTTTGTACCTCACCCTGTAAAACACATTTCTCCCTCTCCCTCTCTCAAGTGCAGCGCCTGCCTCGGCCATGACATCATGCGCTGGCGGGCTCGGCCGCGCACACACACACACACACGCTCACGCCCTCTTCGAGAGCCCCGTGTTCAGACAAAGAGCATCACTCAACTACAAAGCCATCGCACACATGGAGTTATGAGTAACTTCCACAAGTTTTAATAAACAGTTTGAGGTGTAACTGCTCTCCATCTTCTCAGCTGGCTCCCGAGCGAAGAGCCGCTCGCTCCCCGTGCGCTGGTGTTGAAAGTGTGGTTTGTTTTGCACACAAGTTCACCTCCTATTAGCCTAGGATGGTCCAAGTGTTATATTTTTTTTCAAACACCAGTAATAACCTTCTTTAAAAAGCATGTACAGCCAGGGGGGGACTGACCCATGTGAGTTTCTGGCTGTTTCCACCCATCCCGCAGCATCGCTGCCACGCACAGACCCCGGTGGGGAGCAGAGGGGGTACACGTTAGACTAACCTTCAAATTCCCTCCTGACTCAGCTCCCAGAAGAGGAGGAACAAATAGTTTCTGGCTCAAAGGAAAGGCTTCACCTCCCAGTTCCAAACCAAAGGGGAGACCAAGGAGTTCTGCAAGGGAGAGAGACTAAAGGCTTTGGAGGCACAGGAGGGAGGCAGAGGCAGGGTAGGCAGCAGCCAGGTACCATCTGCCTTGCCACAGGGCTGAAGAGCAGATTGGCACAGCCCTTGCCACAGCTGGTGCCAGGAACTCAAAAAAGAAATGGCTACAACTGCAATTAAACGAACAAAAAGCCCTGCACAAGCACAAATAACCCAGACACTTGAACTCAAGAGATCCAAAGGACAAATGACAGCAACCTCAAGAGCCCTCAAGCCTTGCAGGATCCTCCCAGCCCAGCACTGCCACACTCTGCAGATACCTTCAGTGCAGACCTGCTCCTTTCTGCCACCAGCCACAAGACTGATGGGCAAGACCTGCCAATATTCATCAAAAGCCATCCAAATGCAATGCCCCTTCCAGGGCTTCATCCTTCTGGGGTTTACTTTTGTGTGTGACTGCTGCTCAGGTGTGATGGAGAAGTGCTGCACCACGGTGTGTGGGTGATGGTGGTGAGGGGCTACTCATGGTAGGATTTTTGGTTGGGTGAAGCACAATACTAAGCAAAGCCTTTAAGATCTGTAGCAATCAGCATTTCTGCAAACCTATGCAAGGTATTTGCAAGCATCAAGCCATCTGGCATTTGGGGCCTGTTAGGTAAGAAAGGAATGAAGGCAGGAATGTTGTTTCGTTATAAACAACGTGAAGGGGGAAAAAAAGGAGAGATTTAGGATTGGCTTTTGTCTTTAATTGTAATGGGGTCATTCTGTCCCAAGAGGTCCCTCTGAGCAGGGAGAGGGGAGGGCAGTTCCCCACAATGAATTCAATTGCCTGTCAAACACATGGCAGTCATAAAAGGAAAATAATAATAATAATCTGTATTTCCTACTCTGGCTGCCAGGCAAAGATCCAGCCACTTCAAAGGAGAAACCCCACATTTCCCTGGTCTGGCCTCACCTGACCGATGTGTGAGCAATCTGGAATCCCCATCCAAAACAAAGCCCCTCCTTTGGTGGCTTTTCTTTCTCTGTTACTGGAGGGTGCCCCTCCAAGATAAAGAACAAGCCTTCTTCCATGCTGGGAAACTAGAAACATAACCCAGGGGCCATGGCCACGTTGGGCAGCTATGGAAATGGATGCTGGCAGGGTGTAGGAGGAAAGTCCTGTGGGACAGGACTGATGTATGAGCCAGGAACCAGAGATCCCTCTTGCTGGGGTCTCCACAAACAGTTGGGGCCTCCCAGGATGTGGGGCTCTGGCTCTCTCCAGAAGGAAAAGGCCAACTCCTCTAGCAGAAAAAAACCCTGATACTTCAGTAAGAGGGGCTGCAGAAGTGGAATAGATGAGCCTGAGATGAACAGAAAGGGTGAAAATATCCCTGTGGCTGTGAGCTGGAGCAGTTTGCTCTGTGGCAGCTCATGGCAGCAGAGAACTTGGCTCAGAGGTTCTTACAAAATTAGGAAGAAGAAAAAAGCCACCAGCACAAGCTGAGAAAGCTTCTGAGTAGGACCTAGGGGCTGCCCACGTGCAGTTCCCAGTCTGGCTCTGGATGATCTTCCCAAGATCACCTCCCCAACAGAGAAATACAGACAAATGTCTTGCCAGGATGTCTGCAAATTGGCAGGAGCACAGCAAGGCTCCCCCTCCAATGTCAGCCCTGTCCCCACCTTCAGTCTGGTCCTTTGCCCCTGCAGGGAGCCCAGCCATGCAAGCCTTACAGGAGCTGACCAGGCTCCACTTTAAAGCAAGTGAAGTTTTTAGTCACCCAAAAGCACTGTTGCAGAGCCTTGCTCCTCTAATGGGAAAGGACCCTTCATATAAAGGTAAATCTCTGCTTTGGTCAACAACACTGACATGTCACCTGAGCTTCTTTAACAAAGTACATCCAAAATTACTAAGTAAAAAGCAGTAGGAGGCTTTGATTGGCTTTCCATGCAGCAATAGCATCACCCAAGGTCTCAAGTGCTGTTTTCTGAAATACATCCTTGATTCACCCAAATCAAAACCCATCCTTCACACTCCTCCTCCTTGCCCAGCAGCTCCTAGAGCATAGCTTGAATTACGGACAAAGCCCTTGCAAGGCACAGAGTGCTCATTCCAAGCAGAAAGAAACTCCAACCCAGGGAAGTTTCACATTCCCCTGGAGATATTTTGTGCTGCTTAAATGATCCCTCCAAATATTGCAGGTTTCAAGTGATTTAAATAAAAGTGCAAGACAACTTAAAGAGTCTTTTCAGAAGCTGGCATGCCATGCAATATTAACTGAAATGGACAATAAACCCTTAAGTCGTTTAGAACTGACCTTCCTCCCACATCCACCATCCTGAATCATTTCAGAGTGATCAGATCAAACAACCACTTGAGTCAGAAATTTCAACTTAGAGCTCTCCTACCCAAAAAGGGTCAGATAATTTCCTACTGCCACACTGCATTTTGTGTTTTCTTTTTCCCTCAAACACTTGTGTCTGCAGGCAACTTCAGAACCATCTCCTGAATCGAGTGGGTTTAATACCTCATGTTAACACTGTGGCTCTATGCATCCTTCTCCACAAAAGCAGCAGCTCCCAGCCAGATGGGATGCAGGACACATGGCCATACACCCTCTGCACCAAGAGGAGCTTGGTCTCACAGCTGCACCCACCTGTGTAGAGGTCTGTGTCTGTGTACTCATCCACCTTCTTGTGCTGCAGGACGTAGTCAGACACCTTTGTCCCAATGGCAGGTTGCACATCCAGCCACTCCAGAGACACCACAGTGCTGGAGGGCTCCACGTTGGGGGAGAGCCTGAGGCTGGGCAGGAGAGAGGAAAGAAACCAAGTAAGACATCAGCTCCCTTTCTGGGGAGGAATCCACTTTTACAAATGGCATAAACCCTGGCAGGGCTCATGCTCATCCACAAACCCACAAGGACTGGGGCACAAGGGGAAGGGCACAAGGCAGAAGAGCACAGAAGAACTTCCAGTTTAAGTTCATTTGGATGCAGCCTATGCAACGTGTCCTTCCCTTCCCCTGCTTCTGCAAGAGCCTAGGTCATGCAGCTGCAACCACGCAACCCCAAATATCCCATCTAAAGGAACCTTCACCTCCTGGGAGAACTACTGGCCTTCAGAAGCCCTGTGGGAAACTGAAGACCAGCTGCCCAGGAGCAAAAGAGAAGGGAAGGATTCCACTTAACCTTTGTAAAACCCAGCAGGGTTGAGCCTGCAGAAGAGGGTCCAGTCTGCTCTGTCAGTGAGCAAAAGCAAGGGGGGTGGGAGGGAGAAAAGGGGCAGACGTGGCTGGGAATTTACCCAGCTGTAAGTGAGTAAACCTCTGTTGGGTGTGAGCATAAGCCAAAGCAGGGCAGCTGTGCAGAAGCTCCTGCCTAGATCAGGGACCTCATAGGCTGGGCTAAAGGCAGAGCAGCTTCATGCTTTTGGCTGTGCTAGCACAAAGGTGTCCACTGCTCTGTGCTCCAGGGTGAAGGACAACACAAAATACAAGGCTGTGGAGAGACTGGCTCCAAACATACGAGCGTGTTTGTTGAACACAGGATGGGAAATGAATCCCCTCCGAGGATATTGGCTGAGAAGGTGTTCTGCTCCTTGTGGATCACTGGAGCCAGTCTTCCTGCTTTCTCAGCTAATTTCCCATCAGTTTGCTCCTGATTTGCTCTTGCCCTGACAAGCTGCAATGAATTGCACTGTAATTTCATTTCTTTCAGCATTTGAAATCCCATCCTACAAGCCCTGCTAATCAGGTGATGAAAATCTATAAGGAAACCTTCCAGGGCCACAGCCGGAGCCAGGATATCCTAAAAGCATCAGTCACACAGTGAGGAGCACTGGACTGTGGCCCTGGGGCTCAGAGGAGAGGAGCAGGAGGTGCCTGTGGGCTGAGCCTGAGGGAGAGGGGTTGGTGCTGAGGGGCCATGACCCGAGGGAGGGACTTGCACCCATACGTACATGGGAGGAGGAAGAGGGCTGCAGTCTGGGAGTCCGTTCTCATCGAAGGCGTTGAGGTCACACCTGCACCAGTCTTCGATAACATCTCCTTTCCCCGAGCACCAGTATGAGCTCATCAGGGCTCCCCTGAAAGCCTGTCATGAGAACAGAAAGCATGAACACGTGTGCTAAAGACTTGGGGAAATCTGGCCAGCAGCTCGGCCGTGTCGTGCTGAGCATCAGGGGAGTGTGTGCAAGGAGCCCAGGGACTGGGAAATGAGGGTGGATCCTCTCAGCTCTGCCACTGACTCTCTGCATGGCCCTGGGCAAGTCCCTTCACCTCCCTGAGAATTGAGTGGTGATGGTTCCTCCCTGGCTGCTGCTTTTGGGGTGGGGATGGGGTGTGTCTGCACAATGCCTCATACAGAGGGGATCCCCAGTGATGGAGGACCAAACTGCCTAAAGAAACACAAACGTAACCCCATTTTTAACATTGCAGATCACACACAGGGTACCCCTACACTGCTGCTGTGTACTGAAACTCTTCCACATGCCCATACCATAGCTCACTAAGAACGAACTACTACAATATCAACAACACAGACCACTTCCAACCTTCTCATAGGTTTAATATTCATATGAGTTATCCTCTTGCAAGCAAATTGCTGCTTTATTCACTTGCATGAGGAATACCCACAAGCAAAACAGCAATATCCGGATGAAAATAATAGAATCCTGTAAAATCCTTGCAGGGTGTTGCCACCTGGGCAGTCTCCCCTCTGCAGGCTGTCTTCAGCCTGACCAGGAACCTTCCTGACTGCTCCTGATCATGCCAGTGGATCCCCAGAATAACAGCTGTCTGTCTGCTGGGGTCTGAGGCTGAAACACTTTGAATTCCCAGAGCCCTTCAGGTCTAACTCCACAGTATCTTCTCTACACTCATCCTGAAGCTTGGGGACACTGGTACTAGTCCCAGCACTGCAGGATGGAGAATCCCTTACTCTGTACCCTGCTGTAGTTCAGACTTCAAGGTGATTTATTCTACCTCTGCATGTGGTGCCAGCTGAAACCTCCAGCTTAGAAGAAAGCATCTCTCCCTGTGTACACACATGGCCAACATTCAGCCCAACCCTGGGAAGCCACAATGCCCTGCTAGAATAATCACACCACCAAAACTTCACCCACTTAAAACCTCTTTGTAATGCTTTTGAGCTTTTAAAAGGCATTGTTCAAGGTCAAAATGCCTTCACAGGTCCTTGCCCCCATCCAGCAGCCTCTCTGCCAGCCCTGGCACAGCCCAGCTCCATTCCACCCAGTCAGAGCCGCCTGCGGATGCCTGGCCCCAGTGATACTGCCTGGCTACGCCTTAAAGATAAACTGTGCCCTTTGAGGAGGATGGGGATGGCTCCAGAGGCTGCAGCATTTAGCAGAAAACTAGGAAAAACACCATCCCAGGGAGGTTTCTGAAAAGAGGAGGTATAAATAGCTCCTGATGTCAGAGCTCCCATTGTCCCGAGTTTTGTTGCTCTCCCCAAACACTCTGAGTACTTTTAACTAGGCACCTTGAAGTTCATGTCTGAAGCATTTTCTGCTTCCAGGCACGTACAAAATGGGATGGTTGCAGAAGGAAAAAGAAATAATAATAAAAGGAGGAAAAAGCATATGAAAGAGAGAAAATGTGACTATTTTATTGTGTTCTGCAGAATGTCATAGAAGCACTGGGCTGGAAAGGGCATTGCAAAGTAATTGGAGAGCAGGGAAGACAGAGAGGAGTTTACCTGACACATGGATAAATGGGTACAGATACAAGTCTGCAGATATTGGAGGGTCTGTACAGGATAGAAACAGCAAATGATGCATGTGGGTGGGTGGGATAGTGTGTGCTCTAGGAAGCAGGATGAATGCACACATTGTGGATACATCTGTGCACACTCACTGCAGGTGAAGACAGACACTGGGTGATCTCTGGGAGAGCTGCACCATCACACTGACAGAACCACTCCACTGTCACCCCATCTCCAGCCCTGATCATGGCCATTAATTGGCTCTTTCCTGCACATCCCCAAACTAGGGAAGAGATCCCACCTGTCCTATCCATGCCCTTTAGTCAAATCCAATAGTCAATTTTTCCTTTCTATTTTCTTCCAATGGCAAGTGCAATGCTGGATGAGCAATCCCCTCTGCTCTGCCTGCTCAGCCTTGCACATGTTTTAATTAGATCCTGCAGGTACCTGGCTGTCATCTGCCTTGTGTCAACCTTCACCCAAACGAGGTTAGCTAATCAATGTGCCCTTCAATTGCCCTCATTAAAGCAAGCACACCTACGCACACTAACCAGGTTACTGGGAGCAGGACTAACCCCTGGTCCTGGCGCTGCCTCCCTGCCATGGCCAGCAGCCAGCTGAGGGCAGGGCTAGCTGGCCAGGAATTGCCTCCACTCACTTTCCAGCAGGATTCCAAGCCAGTGGGCTCCAGGATTTTCCCATAGGTGCAGGGGAGTGTGTGTCACAGGGTGGGGAAGCAGCAAGAGTGAACTGATGGGGGGAAGTGGGTAAGATTGTGCAGAAAGATGAAACTCCCTGCATGAAGATGTTCTCCATCACTTTTGGAAGCTCTGCACCCTCCATGGGACACCAGCCTGGTCCCTGAGGACATGCAATTCCTCCACAGGAACTCCAGAACAAACTCCAGGACTCTGTAGTCCTCCCAGCCCTGAAGCCAGATGCGGCTTCTGCTGTAGTTCACACTCAGCCCACCCATCCTTTCCCCACCTCCCCCAGCCTGCTGCAGGCTCTGGCTGCAGTGGCAGAGGCTGATCTCAAGCCCTGGCAGAGATTGGTGGTCAAAGTTTCCTTCCCTTGCCAAAGTGATAGATTTAACCAGCTCAGCCCCAAAGGCAGGCTGCAGGCACATGCTCCTCCATAGCTGCCAACCACATGAAAGCCTCTCCTTCCCCTTCTCCTGCTGACAGAATAGCCCAGGAGGCACAGGACTGCTCACACAAACCCAGAGGAACAGCAGCTGCCATCCAAACCAGGAGTCCAACAGCACAGGAAAACCAGGAGCAATGGACAAAGGATGCAGTGAAGGTGCTGAGGTGTCCCATGGGACAGCCAGAGGTAGGAAAGCACAGGAGCCTCCCTGGTCCGTGGTGGCTGAGGACAACCTTTCCCTGCTGCCTTGGAGGGGGCACCTCCACCCCTCCTGTCCTTCCCTGCTGCTGTGCTTGGAAATGTGCAATAAACACTCTCCTCCCTGCCAGCATGTGCAACAGGAAGACCATCTCCAACACAACCACCTCCACATCAGGTGCTTCACCATGGTGGTCATGCCAAGCTGCCAAGCTACTGAGCTGGGAGAACCCAACAGGCTCTGCAAGACTTCCCAGGAACAGCCAGGCCTGCCAGGGAGGGCAGAGTGGCCCCCGAGGTGCTGCCCTACACTTGCCAACCCCTCCCTGGGATCTCAGTGCCCCTCTGTACCCTAAAGCAATTTTATCTTTCATTTAAAAGTATCCAAATTGTATTGTTTCCCTGTGAGTCAGCCCATTTAGTGTATGTCCTTCAGTGCCAGAGGGGAAATTTATGAGATGAGAAACTGGCTCAAAACGTTTATTTTCTAGATGACGAGTCATGCCATTAGATATATAGCATTATGAATCATAGGAACAGCATCTAATTTGCTCTTAAAGGTATAATAGGTCTGACTCCCCACACCCATGCACACACATATATTGGATTGATAGTTCCCCCACAGGATGGCTAGTTCATTTGTTTTGACACTAGCAAGACTTACAGGACCATAAAGTCCCATCTTACCATAAGTTAAGCCTATTCATAAAAAAAAATATTAAGGAAAGGAATGATCAGCTAAGCACATTTATCCTACACTTGATTGCATATGGATCTTTCTCCTGTTGTTATTTGTGCTCAGGGGGAGGCCATTTGGCCCCATTTTATAGCTTAGACACTCTGCAATGGAGTATGGAAGAGCATTTCCTTTGTCCTCTGTTAGACCTGGCTGATGGAGGGAGAAACATTGTTATTTCTGACTACTTTCTGTTGACATCCCCAGAGAGGAAAATTATAGTACATGAATAAGCCTTTCAAGTTGGCATTTGCAGGACTCAGCATGTGCCACAGGGGCTGGTGTTACCAGATGGGATAGTGGAAAAGGCATGTGCTGGGTGCTAATCTGTGAATATCTGGACTTCTCCATGGCTGACAGGGATATGAAAATCTAGGTCAATGTGTTTTTTTAAGTCTAGGTTTCTTTATGGTTGGCATGAACACCTCAGTTTGTGGAAAAATTAAAAAAGGAAATACAGGGAGAGTGAGAAAAAAAGACACAAATGAGCAGGCTGAACAGAGATGGTCTAGAGATAGCAGAGATGATCTAGAAGCTGGGAATTTAGTATATTTTGGGTTTTCCACTGTTTTCGCTGGTCTTTGCTTGCTTTGTGTTCTTCTCAGTGTAGAAGAAAAGTAAGAGTGAAAGCAGGCTGGGTCATGCTACTGGACAGGCTCAGCCCCATGTCCAAGGACACAGCAGCCAAGGGAGATACTCTGGCCCTTCCTGTTTGCAGGCTGGAGATGGTGCCTGCACAGCAGCACCACCTTCCCCCTGTGCAGCCAGGTGCCAGTGGAGGAGGCAAAGGGCTGCAACCCTGCTCTGCTCTCCAGCAAATCCAGTCACCCAGCAATGCCACCCCACACAGTGCCTGGCACAGCAGGGCCACTGACCAGAGCTCTCAGACACTGCCAAGCCCTGGGCAGTCTGTAGATAGCCAGAGCAATAGTGCCTGTTCATCAAGGGAAAGAACATGGGGTGCAGGCTCATGCAGGGATTTTACAGCCTGGATGGGCTGCTGCCATGATGGGAGGGTGGCTGGAGGTTTCCATGCCCTACAGTAACACTCAGTGCTATTCACAGGAGATAAACACTGCTCCTTAGTCTAGACAACACTGGGAGGAGAGGGGGAAAAAAATAGGAGGAGGAAAACTAAGGATTTCCCAAGCCAGAGACTCTTTCCAGGATCATGCAGTTCGCGTCTGAAAGTCTGCTCCAGGTTCACAGCAAAGGAGGATGAAGTTTCCCTACTGCTGTTGGCAGGTGATCTCATCTTGTGCTGCTCACACCCTCCTGCCTCCGGCTGCCTCTCCCCGGGGAGCAGCATCACCAGCACTTCATCCTGGGAAGGCACATCAGCGGTTTAGCTGGAAAGGTCAGGGTGCTGGCAGGGACCCAGGGTGGGCAGCATCCTGGTTCGTGTTATTTATGGGATCCGAGGGAGCAGCAGAGGACACTGCGAGCGCTGGCAGCGGGGGGAAGAAAAGGCTTCGCGCTGCAGAGAGTCCCGGGCTGGGGAGCCGGCTCCGCTTTCACGCCTCGGCAACAAGGCTCCCCCTTGGAGCTCTGGGGGCGGCTACAAGGCAGCTATTCTTCCCCCGGTAACACGAGGAGGATGTGGGCTAGAGCTGCAGCAGGATGCTCCAGCACTCGAGGAGGAGGAGAAGGGTGAATTAACAGATATTAAAACAAAGCGAAAACAAACAAATAATAATAATTAAAAAACCCCGCATATCCCAGACCAAAACAAAAATCCTCACCTCAACGACACAAACGCAGTCCCCATTCGCCCTGGCTCCCTTTCAGCTTTGGCAGTGGAAAAAGAAATCCCTGGGACTGGCTCTCCACACCTTCAGGGGCTGCTCTGGGAAAGCTGCATGTGCACAGGGAGGGTCGTTCTCCTCCAGCAGCTCTGCCCGGTGATGTATGGGGGCCAAAGTGAGCCCATGGCCTCTGGGACGCCTTGCACTCCATCCCCACAGCATCCTGCACACCCTCACCCTCTCCTGCTAGGCCCAGGTGAGCAGATGACACCAGGAGAACTGGCCCCAAAGACACAAGGCAACAGGAAAGGCCCAGGTACCTGCTCTACTGGATGGGATCCAAGCAGTGCAGCCCAACTTCTGAGAAATTAGTCCCAGTTTGACTTCTCCAGTCTCTGTCTCAATTCTCATGCCCCTTCTCAGGCTCACATTTCTCCTAATCTTTCTCAAGCCTAGGACCTATCTCTTCCAGGCACATTTCCTCCCTCCACTTCTGGAAGTTTGCTTCCCTAAGGGCTGAACTGAGATGGACAATGTCTACCCAGTGGAGCCAAGGGCTCCTCTCCCAGGCACAGACATGATTTTTAAGCCAGCCACAGAGCCCAGACATTTCCCAACAAGGCAATCTCCTGCTGCAGGAGCACAAGGTCTCTAGGTACCAGCATCAGGATCCTGGCTTTCTCAGGTGTGCTCTTTTCCATCTACATTTGAGGGCAATGTCAACACCAAAGCAGAGGTCACAGCACTAGTGATATACTTGGATACTTCAGCTTCTTGACTAGGGGCTGAAAAGCCACAATGGTGAGCCCAGTCTGCACAGAGGAGGGTGGGCTCCCCACTGCCCTGACTAGCAGGCAGTGATGGAAGTATGATGGAAAACATGTCACCCCATTGTGGGCCCTTCAGATCATCCATCCTGGTAATTCAGAGTTGGCATGAATGCACAGAAGGGCTCCCAGAACACAGCCAGGGCACAGCTCCATTGTACTGTGCCTTACAAACAGCAAGTACAAGACAACTTGAAGAACTACCAACATAAAACACCAAAACCAGCTACACTTTGCACTTCTGACTGAAATACAGGTGTTAGAGCAAGTGAGCAGCAAGGACAGGGAGATCAGCTGGACACAGGAGGAAAAGCATCACCAGTTTGTGCAGCTCCCTCTGAAACTGTCACCTCTTTGTCATCATCTGTGCACGCAGCTACCCTGCTTTGGGGAATGGAGGACATGAGCTCTACTTTCATCAGTGCATCCTCAGAGTGAGCTGAGAGTGATTTGAAGGATGGAGGACAGGATGAACGAATGAGGAGTTTTCCCCTCTCTTTGTCCCTGCTTGCCTTCTGCTCCATGATAACTCAGCCACCCGCCTGGCCGGGCTCAGGAAATCACTGGAGCTGGCACAGCACTCCCCTGGGACATGAGCATGGGTTGGGGACACTTGCTGCCCTCATCTCCCCGGGTCCTTGCTCCTGCTTGAGGCCACTCTCCACCAGCCTGAGGACACTGAATTTGTCAGCAGTGCCCATGCTCTGCCCAGCAAGGGATGGTCCCTGGGGGCCAGTGGGTGCACACAGGCAAGGGGTGGAAAGGAGCAATGGGGTGTTTTGCTCTGACCTTGAGCTGCCATCCCAGTGGGTGACCCAGCAGGGGCTCTGCAGGTCCCCAGCACTGTGGTCCATGAACACACAGTGAAGCAGCTTCCCAGACCTCACTGAGGGCACTGCTAGGGTCCCAGCCATGTGCCGGGCACCTGCCAAGGGCAATGGGCCCAGTAATATGGGGATGTGTCCCCAGCAAGCACCACATCTCCTGCATACTATGGGCTGGGTCACATGTGCCGTGGCTGCTGGCAAATGCTGAGATTACTCAATTTTCAAATTAAATCAGAGTCCTTGGGGTCTTCTAAAAATCCAAGCTCCACAGCCATTTGTCTCCTTAAATACAAACAACAGGCGTTTGAGTCCCTTTCCCATTAGGAGCCAGATTGATCTCTCCTGCCCCCTTCCCAGAGCCCCCCTCACCACACCACCCTCTAAGCACTTCTGCAGCTGGCTGAGCTGCTCCATGAGAGCAGCTTTGTGTTTGTTTGGGGATTTTTTTGGGGAAAAGGAACAGACCACAAACAGGAGGGACCACACTGCTGAACACGCCTGTACCTTTCCTCCCCTTTGGCTTCCCTCTTCTTTGGTTCCAGGATGTTCACTAGAGGGAAACCAGCCAGGGTCACCATGTCTCTCTTCTCTCCCATCACATGCACTCAACAGCATCCTGCCCTTGAGATGCTGGGGACATTTTGCCAGCAGAAAGCCCCACAGCAGGCAGAAACTCTTTGCTGTTGGGCCTGGCCAGCCACTGACACTGGTGGAGATTTCTTGCACAGTCCTGCAGTGGAGAATCTCCTCCACCTTCATCTGGACACAGGCAACAGAGGAACCACTCTGGTGCTTGCACTGCTGCAGAGCAGAAACAAAGCAGAACAGATGTGGGCAGACACTATTGATCAAAATACGATGCAGATTGCAGAGACATTCAGAGAACTCACTGCCAAGGTCATGGCTTCTTTGTCTCTTTGTATCTTCTGAACTCATGTTGTGAGCATTTAGCCTGAAGAGCAATGGAGCTGCAACAGCAATGGTGCTATAAACCTACTTGGACTAGTTTCATCTCATCAGCTGACCAGGCCTGGTGAAGAGAGGAGTTCAGTACTGCCTCTATTCCAGCAAGCAACCACATCAGCCATGACAGCTATGAAAAGCCATTCAAGAAGCCCTTCAAAAGATGCTTGGACTTTCAAACACATTTCTTTGACCTGGGAAGCTCCTTTCCCAGCACTGCCAAAGCCTCCAGCCAGGCTGCAGCCATTAGCAACTGTGCAAAGTTCTCTGACCAACACTGTTAAACCAGAGGGAGAAACAGAAACACCTCCTAGCAGGGGCTCAATCAGTTTTCATTGCATGCAGGAAGGAAAAGAGGGGCCAGTAATAACCAGCAGTGCCCTGATAACACTGTTCTTCCCCGATGCTGGAAGCAGGAGTGATGCCCAAGCAGGACTGGAGAGACAGACCAAACCTTGCTGATTACAAACAACTAAGGGTTCCCTTAAGCTCACAGCAAAAATGTCTCCAGACAAATGCTCCCTGGGCAGCCAAAGGCACAACCTGACTCCTGGAGCCCTTTAAATTTCAAGGCCTTGCTTCAAAGCAAGATGAAAAGGGCAGTTCCCAATGACAAGGAAATAAAATCTTCCAACTTACGTCACGTGAGCAAAACAATATATTTTCACCTGATCTCCCTCTTGGAAATGGTCAGGTTTAGCTGAAATCAAACTTGCACACATAGAAAAATTGCAAATCAGCCCAAGGCAGACACCCAGCATGGAAACTGAAACCCCAGCACTTAAGAGTCTGGCAAGGTCATCAGCAACTGAGAACATGGCCTTGTACTGTGTGACAGTTGTAGGTTTTTAGAAGTGTATAACCCACTGCAGAGGCAGATGAAAAGACAAACCTTCTAAAAAAACCCCAAACAACTAGGCATACTGAAGTGGGCAAAATGTCTTTACCTGAGTCTTCACTCATCTCTGCTGCTAGGCTCATACAGGAAAACTGTCAGCAAACTTCATAGATATTAAAATTCACCTTATTGATGACCTTGCTTTCTTTCATGTGAACTTATATGCAAAGAGAAAGATCTTAATTTTTTACAATTATTATTTTTTAAATACAATGGAGAACTGGGATCTGTTTGCAGTTCCTATAAGGACAGCATTTGCTGTATTGATTTAGTATCATCCACATGAACAGGGAAAAACAGGCAGGGGAGCACTCTAGGACTTGGCTCAGCCCAGGCTGAGGAGGAGGGGACCTTGCAGCCAGAGCCACAGAGGCAGGGTGGCATTGACAGCTGGGCACTGGGCTGGGAAGGGAAACTGGTGGTGAGCAGGGTCCATGGAGGTATCCCAGATCCTGCTGGGCTCTGCTTGCTTTTGCTGTCACCCCTTCCCTGATGGCTAATCTATGTCTCATACCCCAAAATAAATTCTTCTTGCAGATTGCTGCTGGAAAGCCATCTTTTCTGCCTGAAGAAAATCAGCTTTCCCACTGCCCTCCCTGTACCCATAATGGCTCATCTCAGCACTGCCTTGGACATGCTGATAATGGCAGGTCAGTGTTGAAATGGATGGAGGATGAGAAACTAGCAGGAGAAAAGAAGTTGAGGAAAAAAAGCTGGAAAGAGAAAGGAACTGAGGTATGGAAGTCAGGCACAGCTGCATGGAAGAACCAGGAGGGTTCATAGACAGGAAAGCAGGAACAAAATCAAGAGGTAGGCAAGGATGGACAGTCCCTGTAGGGGACTCAGGTGGCAGGAGAACCACAGGGGCTCTTTTGGCCACGAATCTAGGAAGGGGATGAAGCATTCTTCCTGGTGGTCACACCTCCGTGGGCTGGGATTGCTTCCTGACCTGCAGCCCTCTGCATCCCACCCACAGCTCTGCAGGCTGACTCACTCCAGGCAGCTTAATCAAGTGCAGGCTCAGTGCTAAGCAGGAACTCTGAGCAGGTCTGTGGGGTTAGAAGGCTGCAGAGGGGGCAGGGGGGGCAGTGAACCGGGAAAGTGGGAAATCAATCTCTATGGGATTAACACTGAACTTCTTGCGGGAGGCAGAGAATCCCGGCCCCAGGGAAGGGTGACCTCCAGCTTGGCTGGTCCCTCCTGGAGTAACAGTGACCTCCTGTGGCTGCGGGACTGTCCCGAGGGGCTGGTTATTCCCTCCCTCTGCCCTGCAGCCTTGCAAAGCCACACTGAAGTCTTGCAGGGCTTTGGCCACCCTTCACCAGGACTGAAAGACTGACCTGCTGCCTGGCTCCTGGGACCCCTCTGAGGACACGCCCTGCACGCTGGATCTGCTGCAGGTGGACACCAGGAATGACAGTGTCCCTGGCTCCTCATAGCATTGCCTTTGCTGCACTGAGGGCAGGGAGGCACAGTTCTTCAAGGTGGTGGGCAGCAGGACTCTACCACCTCCAGCACTGAGACCGTCCTAAAGCATCTCCCACCAAACGTGCACACAAAACCACTGCCCTGCTCCAGGGAACCCACCATTTATGCAAAGACTGACAAAGGCAAGCCTGGAAGGTGACCAAAGCAGAATCATAGTGGTGGAGCTGGTCCATTACCAGCTCACTCACCTCCCTGGTATCGTTGTCCTGGATCAGAGCATACAGGGGCACCACTCTGTTGATCTCCAGCAGAACTGGTGTGGGGCTGAGCTGCTCCTTGCCGGGGCGCCGGCACAGGTGACAAGTGGCTGGGCAGCGTCCCTTCTCCTCGCAGTGAATCTCCACACCTGAGATGAGGTGATCATCCGACAGCATCTGTGCTGTCAGCAGGCCTGAGAGGTAGGTGATGAAGGGCATGGATTTCAACTCCTTCTTGTTCCCAAGCTCGGTTGTTTCTGGTTTAGGGAGAGGGAAGAAACCACACAACATTAAGCACATCTCAGCGCAGTCATCTTCCCAAACGCAAACTTTGCTGCAGCCAGGATAAATGCAGCTGCTGAAGGTGTAGGTCAGGTTGGAGCAGGAAACCAGAAAGGTCAAGGTGAGGAGAAAAACAGGACTTGCAGATCACTGCTTGAGCATGGGTAGAAAGTATGAGCATTTCCAGCCAAGCATATCTATAGTGACAGAACACACTGTGGTGTCCTTTTTTCTAACCTGCATATTCACTTTCTGCACTTCCAAAATGGAACAAAGTCACCCAAGTATATCTTTCCTGCCACAGAGAAGACTCTCCAAAAGGACCAGGTCAAAGGGCTGAGTGCCCTCACCCCTACCCTAATGTCAGCCTTCTCCAGTCCCTGAGGTCCTTATCTCTCTCTTTTTGGTGACACATGGCAGTGAGGTGCACCCAAAGGAGGCTTCAAAGAGACAACACTGTGGGATGAAACCCCCTGGCAGAGGGGGTAAGCAGGTATCAGAACAAACTCACTACACAGGGAACAGGTGGAGGCATAACCAAAACCAAGCTGTCAATGCTCTGCTTTCAGGAAACATTCAGGCCTTTGAATCCCCATTGTGAAACTTCCTGGTGGTTTTAACCACAAGGAGATGAACCAGGAGAGCCTTACTTTGTTCTGCCCTGGTCCAAACACTGGCTAAGGACAAGGAAAGCACCACACCCAGGGATACCCTGAGCAAAGGAGATGGGACTCTCATCTTTGTCCTGTTACATGTCTGGGTAAACTCTTTATCTATAGACAGTCCTCTTGGGCTGATCCAAGAAGGAAGGCCCAACCTTCATAGCCTGGGATGGGCCTACAGAAGAAAAGCCTTTCTCCATCCTGTGCCCAAATGAGGCTCCCAACACCACAAGCTGGAAGGCTGCTGCCTCCAGAAACAACTTCCCAGGCCCCAGAAGGAACTGTGGAGGAAAGGATTGTCTCAGTGCCCCCAGCTTGCAGTGACTTGTAGCTGATCTGGCAAGGCACTAGTCAATTAGAAATACAAGTAAACACAGTAATCATTCATCACTCCCAAAGCCCTTCAGGCTAGGGACAGCCTTTCCCTGCTGTCTGGCTGTCAGGGAACACTTCTGTGCACAGGATCAAAGCTGTCATGGGGAGAATGAGTAAATTCCAACCAACTTGTCTTTCAGTAGGATAAAAAGGGGGCAGTTGCTAGGATAAATTAAAACATGTCTGTGAGGAGATGTCTCAATGTCTAGAGAGACACTAGTGTACACAGACATAGAATACGAGAGTTGGAACTGGTTCTCAGAGAGATTATTTTCTGGAAGAGCAGCTCCAGGCAACTTCAAGCCTCCCAAGGAAAAGCCATAAAGCCATGATAAACTGAGTGGCTCAGAAAGAGCAAAGCTACAAGGAGATACCATGAGCCTCTGCTCACTTCTGAGCAAGAGTAACGTTTTTTTAACATCACTACTAAATTACATTTAGAAGAGGAAGAAGATGACAATGACACTTTTGGGCTGCAAAGCTTCTTCACCACAGCTCAGGCAGATTTCAGCAATGCTCCATGGGGAAGGAATTTTTGGAGCCATGCTTTAAGAGAGAACATTAACACAGAGCTGAAGAGAAAGTGGAATAATTTATCTCATTCTTGGTAATAGGCTATCAAACCTTCCTTCCTGAATTATTTGCTTTATAGCTAAGAATTATAGACACTAACATTAAATGTCTGGATGTGTCCTTAACACAGGCTGTGGCTTAGCCTAAGCTTAGCTAAGGTTTGTTTTGGAGATGTGGACCACAACTATAAGCCTTTCTGAAAGGACTGGTATGAGAGCAAAGGTTTGTCCTGAAGGAAACTGAGATGGAGCAAAGCCATTTCAGGAGCAGCAATCATCAAATGGAGCTGTGCAGGGGAAAGTGTAGAGGTCTGCATATAAGGTGAAGTGGAACATGGTGTGAGTAGTGCAGCTCCCCTTCCATAGCAGCCATGCACTCAGCAACAGAAGATGAACATGGAACCTGGTGACTCATGGTAGACTTGTCAGCAGAGCAGACTTCATAGTTAGGGTGGAAATAGCTGTTTGCATTTAATCCTCTTTATAACAGTTGAAGGCCCAGTCACTTTGGGGAAAAGGATTGCTTTGCAGACTGGCTTCCAGGGGATGTAAGGGGTTATTGTAGTTGAACTTATTGGTTCAACATACTGGCAAGGGGTTCCTGATGTTCCCAAGGCTCTGGGTACAATTCCAAAGGAGGAAAATGAAGTAGGAGCATGGCTCAGCAGATAGAGACAGGCTTCACTGCCAAATTGCCATCTCTCATCGAGATGAGCACTTGGAAGTCATCAGCACTGGAGAGCAATTCCTGGTAGCTTTTGTGGAACAAGCTTTAGGGGCTTAAGTACAGTCCTAACAAAACAGCCACCCAGTTTATGCTATTAAAACCTGCATGAGGGTGAGAGCTGCACACGTGGCTTGTGAGCCAGACCCTCCAGAGCTGGGGAGTGGCAGTGAGGAGGAACTGCTCTTCCTCATCTGCTGGCTCAAGGGGTGGAAAGCACCAGATCCAGGTGCCTCATCCCTAGAAAGCTGGCTATTTCCTTGATGGAGACTGTGCTTCCTTCTCTTCCCACCCACATCAACCCCAATTCCCAGCACCTTACAGAGGAGTTATTCAGATCTAGGAGGTGTTTTCCCCTAAAACATACTCCTTTACTTCTGGACCTGCCCTTGCAATTGTAGCTGAGGGAGAAGGGATCAGGGTCCCTCTGTATCCCTTTCTCCTACTTCTGCAATGAGTTTTGGTTGCTGGCTCAGCTACCTGCATGCAAGGAGGGAGCTTGGGAGCCAACCTGCTCTCCCCATGGCAAACCTGATAATAAACTGGAGAAACCCCAAGTATTTCTGGAGGCTCAGTCTGGTTTTTATTACCTAGTTGCTGTACAGCATTCGTCAGTGTTGAGGCCCAGCTGACTGGCTTCCTATTGAATGAAAATGCAGGGAGCCCAACCTTATTCCTAATGAAGTCAAAGGAAGTTTCTGCTGTTGAACTGGAGAGAATCAGAACCAGACCCTGTGATGTACCATTGCAGTACCATCTCCAGCTGCCAGCAAAGCCAACAAAAATGCTCCAGTTGTCTCGACTGCAAGCTGTGTCCAGTCCAGAATAAGTAAACTGAGCTTTAGCATCCAGATCCACATTGCATGAGCCCCATGCAGAAGTGGAGAACACCCCAGGGGACTCAGATTGTTTTTGCAAAGCCTCTGCTTCGCTCCTAGGGAAGGGCTTTGCAGGTGAGCACTGTTAGAGTGTTCCAAAGGTCCTGCTCTGGCAGGAGGATGAAGCTTGGCTGCAGGGGCTGCAGGACAGCAGCAGGACACGGGGATTTCTTATCAGCCCTTGCATCTGAACATGCTTTCACTAACACTGCTGGGGACTCAGTTGAATCCTGGCAACATCTGTTTGGAAGCGCAGCGCCGCGGATGTGGTTACACGCATCCCAGCAACTTGTGGGAGTTATTAGCTTGTTTGTTTGCCTGAAATATGTATTTTAAAAAAACAAAACAAAACAAACAACGCACAAACAAAAAACAAACCCAAAAAACCAACAACACAGCAAAACAAAGAAACTAACAGCCTTCCACCAAGCGTCAGGCCTTGCGTAAGAAAGGGAGGATGAGCAGCACAGGGTGTACAGAGGTACTGCTTGCCTCTGGGGATGTGAGCACTGTCTCTGTGTTCCACCAGGATTTAATAACCTCACAACATGAGGTGACTGCCTGCACACTGCGCAGGGGTCCCTGCTCGGATGCAGCAGTTGCAGATGTGGGAAAACATTTCCAGCGTTACCAGCAGCACCTCCTAGTGCTTGGACAAGAGAGAAGCAGGATAACACCACTACTATAACAATAACAAAAGCATCATCCTTAATTCTTTTGTGTTGGAGTGCTGTTTTGCCTTGAGAGCTCCCAGGAGATGATCGGTTTGCTAGTGGTCCAGCATTTTATAGACTGCCTCTTCCAAAAGATCCCAAGTCATTCCAAAAGTGGGAATAACTCCATTCACCACAAGAATGCAGTCACATCAGGGGTAGGATGTGGTAGCTCTTCAACAGCAGAAAAGCTTGGAACAAGGAGAGGTGAAGGCTCTTCAGCCAAAGGCATGGAGGGAACATCAGGAACAGACCTAGGTAGAGATTCCTCCAAGCTCAACAGGTTAACCCTACTGACAGGCCTGATTTTGGACCTGGGTTTTACTTTCACACCTGGTGCCACCCCAGGGCAGCAGGGATTTATGGCCCACACACATCCACTGGCACAGGCTGCCCACTTATTACCTGGTGAAATAACACTCCCTTTGCTGGCAAATCCATCGAAAGGGACTTAGAAAGAAAATCAATAGATGTGTTTGCCTGGGAATTTCTCTTGCAGTGAGACACTGTCAGTCTGGTACCCACCAGGTCTGTAAAGAGCCCAGCCAGATTTAATGCTGCCCACTGCTAGCAATGGGCAAACACTGCTCAGGGCTGGCAGGATGGCATGGGGACAATGTCCAGGGGAGCCAGCAGTGCTCCTCTGTCACAAGAATGCCTGTGAGCAAGAAGGTTGATGCCAGCCCCTCTCGCTGCCTGGGAAATGCTGTACCTGTGCTAAACTCTCCTGCAGCATCCCTGGGGCTCACATGTGGGCTGGGGCAAGGGGGAGCTCAGGCAAGAACCTGTCCTTTGGGGAATGCAGCTGTCCCACGGCGTGGCACCCTCTGAGGGAAGCCTGGGTGCAGCCAGGAGCAGCCTGTCCCGGGGGATGCAGCACTGCGGGCCCGGAGTGTGCCCTGCAGCCTGCAGGCCAGCGTGGGTGTGTGCCCGTGGGACAGCTCTGCTGGGACCCCTGGGGTGGGACAGCTCTGCTGGGACCCCCGGGGTGGGACAGCTCTGCTGGGACCTCTGGGGTGGGACAGCTCTGCTGGGACCCCCGGGGCAGCCGGTGGGGTGGCGTTGGGTCCTGTCACAGTGCTGGGGTCTGTCACAGCCCGGGTCCTGTCCCGGCTCAGCACTGTCCCGGCTCAGCACTGTCCCGGCTCAGCACTGTCCCGGCTCAGCACTGTCCCGGCTCAGCACTGTCCCGGCTCAGCACTGTCCCGGCTCAGCACTGTCCCGGCTCAGCACTGTCCCGGCTCAGCACTGTCCCGGCTCAGCACTGTCCCGGCTCCGCACTGTCCCGGGTCCGCACTGTCCCCGGTCCGGACCGTCC
>NW_009952363.1:1612671-1615378 GCF_000747805.2 Chaetura pelagica | reverse complement strand
CGTTCTGTGCAGGGAGCCCCACGCTGCCCATAGCCCCTCTCTGCAACCCCCCTCTCCCCACTGATGCTCTGGCTGCTGCTCCCAGCCAATTAACCTGACTCAATTAAACACAGAGCCCTGGGGACTCTCAGTGCCCCAACACCGTGCAGGGAGCCCCAGGCTGCCCACAGCCCCTCTCTGCAACCCCCCTCTCCCCACTGATGCTCTGGCTGCTGCTCCCAGCCAATTAACCTGACTCAATTAAACACAGAGCCCTGGGGACTCTCAGTGCCCCAACACCCAACCTCAAGGAGTGGCCCAGTGGCACGTGTGGCCCTGCCCACAGGAGGACAGGCTGACCACCTCCTCGGCCTGCAGGCTGGACACGCAGGCTCTGCAGTAGCCTCAGTTTCAGCTGAGACGTCCCATGGGATGTCTGAGATCTGCCAGACCCTCCCAACTGGATGGCCATCAGTCCCTTGGGACATGACACCCTGCCTGGGGGTTGGGGTTCACAGCATCCCCATCCTTCCTTGACACAGCACTGGGTCCCCATACTCCAACATGCTGAGTAACATCATCAGCTCATCATTATCACCTCTAACCAAATCCAGAGAGTCCTTTGTTTTCTCCCCAAGATGCAATAAAAGCTTTTTTTCCCTTATTCCTAGTATTATTTTCCCTCATACTGTGGTGGGGCTGCCCTCACAAAATCTACCAGACTACCCTGATTCAACAACAAAGTCCACTTCTTATTCACTAAAAAAAAAATTGATCAGGGTCTGAAAGAACCTTTTCCTGGTGAGACCAGGAGCTGGGAATGAACCCCATGTTCCCTCGCCAGGCACAGCAACACCCCCAGGGAACTGTTGGTGCCCAGAGGGGTCCTGCTGAGATTTCTGCTCAGGCCCTGAAGCACAGCATGAAATTGAGACCATAAATCTGACACGTTTCCTTTTGCAACCCTGGTCAGGCTTTGCATCTGTTCTCTCTGCCTTTGAGAGCACCCACTGCCCAAGCAGCAGATCCCTGCTGCTCCTGATTGCTGGATGGGTGTAGATCCCTTCCAGCTGAAGTATTCTATTCTATTGTAAATAGGAAAAAAAAAATAAATAAATAAAAATGAAAACAAAACAGAAGGTGGCAAGAACTGCTGCATTATGCTAGTGCTCTCCTCAGTGCTGGCTGGGAGCTGCTGGAGCGGGTGAGCAAACAGCACTTGCAACGCGCTGCAGCTTCCCCTGAAAGGTCTGGGCACAGCCCCACTGCTGCTGGCACTGCACTCCTGCCCAGGTACACGGGTGGAAAGGACACAGGAAAAGGCTGAACCAAGGGCTCACCTCCTCCTGAGGTATCCAGCTCCTCCAAGCCTTCACCTGCACATCAACCCTCCAGCAGGGCTGATTGTAGAACACGGCCAAGATGTCCCCAGGACCAGCAGTGCTGCTGGCAGCACAGGAGCTGTGGTACTGCTGGTTGGGAAGGGCACAGCCCCCACAGACCTGCCTGCCCAGGCTTCTCCCCACTCCCACAGAGGAAGCCCCAAGACCCAACATTTCCTGATCTGCTGTGCAGCCCCACAGGGTCACAGTAAAGCTCATGATGGCTGAGCAAAAGCCCAGCTGGAAGGAAACCCATGTTACTGACGGGTCTTGCACCAGCACAACCCCAAGAAACACCAGGACAGGGCAGAGCTGCAGCCCAGTGGTGGAACCCCTGCCTGTGGCTACTGCTGCCAGCCCACAGGCAGCATCAGTCTGTCTAGTAGGTGGAGAGGTCAGAAATAGGCTGGAGGAATGAGCAGGGAAGAGACAGGAGAAAAATGCCTGAATCTAAGATTCATGACTGTGGTCATGAGCCCTGCACAGCTACGATGGAGATCCCATCCTTTGCTTCCTTCCAGTGTTGAGGCAACACCAGCTCTTCTCTGATCGAGGACAAACCCCATGACTGCTCGATTCCAGCACTGGCCACCAGTGACAGAACTGGGGCCACCGTGGGAAAGCAATTAACATTCACCAGGACGTGCCCTGAACAAGCGTCAGCAACTGCAGCTGCCGACACGTTCACTGGCAATATCTATGCACGTCACCCAATCAACTGATTACATTTGCTATTCTCTAGTTAAAAATAGTCCTTTCTGTCCCCGTGCAGTTCATGAAACCCAGTAAGAAAACCAGATTTCCCACAGGTGACACAAAACCCTCCCGAGGGTTCAGCCGCGCTGGCTGAACAAGACAAAAAAAACCCAAATAAACAACGAGCTCCAGCAGCTCCCAGCTCCGGCCTCTGCCGGCCCTTATCCGACCCCCCCAAGTCACAGAGGCCTGGGGGTTGGAAGGGACCTCGAAAAATCAAGTCTCCCCTCCTCCCCCGACCCCTCGGCCCTTGGGGTTTCCCGAGGAGCCCACAGCCCCACGGCCGGACCCAGCACGGATCCTGGGACCCCGTCATCTCTGGGACTCCCCCATTTCTGGGACTCCCCCATTTCTGGGACTCCTTCATCTCCCGGGTCTCCCCATCTCCCGGTTCTCCCCCATCTCCCAAGACTCCCACCTCTCCCAGGTCTCCCCTTTCTCCCAGGACTCCCCCATCTCCGGGTCTCCCCCATCTTCCAGGACTCCCCCTCTCCCAGGTGTCCCCATCTCTGGGTCTCCCCCTTCCCTGCTCTCCCCACCTCTCCCCCACTCCCCCCTCTCCCCCCACCCCCCCCTCCCCCGCGCCCCCC